>NC_037685.1:16453998-16654998 GCF_003255815.1 Theropithecus gelada | reverse complement strand
GGGGGCAGGGGGAAGGACTTGCAGAGATGGATGAAAACTTGGAAAAGCCACAGTTAGAAACAGGGGAGGGAGCCTACTGGGAACTGGCAATCAAGCTGCACTGAAGCAACTGTCTTTTATTTGCGTTTGCTAATAGCAATTAGCCACTTTTTAAACAAAGACCCAGACGAAGGGGGACACAAACCTTCCCTGAAATTGTTCAATGAAAAAATCAAGGCCTTGCAAACTCTAGCAAATTTCACAGAAGAACCTTTAATCTAACTTTTCAATTTTGCAATTTTACTGCTCTGAAACTTTTCAGAGGGATTTCCTTCGCTGGTCCAGAAAGAAAACATTATTGAACTAAAAAATGTTTGAGACAATAGAAATTTGTTAAGAAATCTGGATTTTGTCTGATTCACTTCTTTTTGACATTAAGAGGTTGATCCACTTTGGATAGAAAAGTATTAAAGAAAACTTAGACAAAAGGCATTTAGGACCCTTATAGAAGCATTAAGTAGTGATACTTACATGAAACCATTTATTACAGTGGGCTTTATTTTCACTGGTTAAAATAAAAAAGGAACCACCAAAACTGTTCTTGCTAGAATTCAAAAAGGCAATGAAAAGCTCATCTCCATAGTCTCCGAGGAATAACATAGCTTGGGTGTGGTTATGTTTGGTGATTTAGCATGCTGAATTAATTATTTTTCTTTTCTTTTTTTCAGACAGGGTCTCTCTCTGTTGCCCAGGCTGGAGTGCAGTGGCACCATCACAGCTCACTGTAACTTTGAACTCCTGGGCTCAAATGATCCAACCATCTCAGCCTCTCATGTAGCTGGGACTACAGGCACACGCACCACCAGGTCTGACTTTTTTTTTTTTTTTTTTTTTTTTTTGAGATGAGTGTCTTACTTACTAGGTTGCCCAGGCTGGTCTGGAACTCCGGGCTCAAGCAATTTTCCTGCCTTGGCTTCCCAAAGCACTGGGATTACAGCTGTGAGCCACTGTACCTGGACACCAAATTAATTCTTTAAAAAAATGTCCTCCCTCTGGTTTTGGTAGGCAACTGAACTGAACTGAACTGAGACATAAATCTGTAGTCTTCATTTTAGATTGCAGTTGAATTCATGAAGTAAAATTGTGCTTCTGACATGGTATTTTAAAAAAAATGAACAACTGCTCTGTCTCAGCTGGCATGTCCTAAAAGAAGACAGCATCTGGATAAAATTCAACATAGAATTCTAGCTTTTGTGGCATTGTGAATAAAAACAGTTGGCCAAACAACTACCTATTTAAATTATTGAAAGCTGATGATTACAGATAATACTTCTGTCTGATAATTAGAGTGGAAGTAGAAATCATTCAGAATACTATGAGGTTGGCCAGGATTCCAGAATTAGTTTTCCCTTAAATAGAGTGTTGCAGACAAAAGCAGTTTGGTCTTCAAAGACCGAGTATTCTTAAACTATTGCATTCACCAATGGGGGCTATGAAGATGTGGGTTAATTTACTTAACACTTCAGAGGTTTGGAATTTTCAGACAGCAGCAAAGACGAGGCCAAATCGAGATTAAAATTCCTCATTCTTCTCTTGTTCTTTTCAAACACAACAGCATCACGTTCTTAAAAGATAACTTGCGATACAGAGGTTTTTATTTGAGACCCAACACGGTCAAGAAACAAAAAGATAAAATTCTCTTTGTAAAACAAAATGTAATTGAAAACAGCCACAAGAGGGCAGTGAAAATACTGGGGATGTTGCAGTGCACGTCCTTTGATCAGAACCTTAAACTGAAAGCTGTTTTGCAGGATTTTGAAAGCATTTGATTGTTTAGCAAATAAGAGACCTGAGGGGTGGGGGTGGGGGCAGAAGCAAGAGAAGACAGTATCTTCTTGATCACATTAATGTAACATTAATGGGAGACAGCACTACCACGTCCGGCCCGAGCCTTGAGGACGACAGTTGTAGGACAGTGATTCAGCACAGATGACGTAATGAGGTCAGTCCCCCAGTTCACTCTGTAATTTAACCCTGCCTACAATAGATCAAGGAGGCTGGGCAACCGTAACAACAAAACACAAATTATTGGCATTCGACCTTACAGAACATTGGAAAGCAGCTGTATTTGTAGGTTGTTTGCTGAGTGTGTGTGTGTGTGTGTGTGTGTGTGTGTTTAATGAAAGCGAGGTCTTTTTAAAAGATTGTGAAGTCAGAATTATTACTTTTTTAAAAAAATTCCCACAGCTCCATTTAACCCACGCTATTTGTGGGAGGTGAGAAAGAAATGACTCACATGATCGCTAAAATGTTTGTGAAAATGGAGATGAAATGGTGACAGACACTGAAACATTCAGCTCTGATTCTTTAAAAATCCTTCCAAAAAGAGAATTGGGCTGGAGGTAGGGAGGGTACAATCAAGAATTAATTCTAAGCAATCTATAGAATCTTAGACCTTAAAGCTAGAAAGTATTTTAAGGTCGTCTGCATCATACCATATTTTCCATATTTCTAGCCTATAATTCTGCTTTTAGCCATTTCAAAGTAGAAAAATCTATACACTGTGCTAGTACATCAAGAAGCACTTCTCAAATCAGCTACCACTGAATTGACTATGGAAATGTGGCTGTAGATACAATTTGCAAGTGTCAAAATCAACCAAAGAATCTTTAGGGACTCTAGGCATAGGTGTAATGAATAAGCACAAAAGTCATAGCCAATTCACTTTTATTTTCTAAAGCAGAGACCTCTGACAACCAGTGTTGTGAGTTCCGTGGATGGCATGCCGGCTCCTTGAAGGAAAAGGCTTTTAGACACACTCAAGCTTAGAAATAACCATATCCTTATTCTTCAGAGTAAAATGATTCATCCTAATTTGTTGACAGTAAAGAGAAAAAGTGTGATTCTTGGGTCCATGACAGCTTCTCCAATCATCTATCTAAAACATAGCTGCCATTGATTTATTGAACATATTTACTCATATACTTTTGTCAATAAGTACATATTTTTCATATAAGCACACAGAAAAGCAAGTCATGTGATCTATTGTAAGAATCCTATAAAGATTTTTGTGACCACATTTTATTCTAACCTCTTTTCTAATAATTTGTGTGACCCTGGATTTGCCTTTTTCCCCACTTCCATACAAGATTTGCATGGCAGCAGTAGAATCAAACAAGCCTAAAATATTTGGCCACTTGGATTCACTGGGGTCATTCTACTTACTGTAAGAGATAAGAGAATCTGAATTAGCAATTCGAATATTCCTGAAGAAGTCTTCATAAGCTATAATGGTTCTGAGTACCAAAGAGTTTTTGTATACCTGGTCCTACTGCAGGCAAAGAACCTAGACTACACTATGTTACTTCCAGGACACACCGTAAAATAAATCAGTCGTATGCAAGGGTGGAAGTTCTGATCCTAAAGTGCCTGCAAGTTTGAGGTGCTTTGGGGCCCTGTCAAAATGTGCAGTGGAATAGATTCTAGGAATTTGTCTCTGAAGCTTCCTTAGTCTTTCCAGAAGAGAGATGTGTACCCTCATGGTTTCTAACTACCTTACAGGTGGCCCTGACCATTTCATATTAAAATTATTGTACACTCCTAAAGAGTGTGGTCATGTTACACTAGGTAGCTAGTCAGGCATGAGTACAGTAGGAGAGGGCTCCCCACCTACCACCAGGAATGTCAGGTGACCATCAGGTGATGGTGGTTGTTAACTTTTATCTCTCTAAAATAGTAATTGGTTGCAGCCAGTGCCAGGGAAAGGCAGTCTTCCAATATAAAGGAAAAAACCTGGAACTGGTGATCAGTAGCTTCTCAATAAGATCTCAGGGGCTGGGCGAGTGAGCTCAAGCATGTGCATTAAGAGGCAAAATGGTGGAGTTTAACTGGTATATGACCCTCTAGGGTTCTAGGGGCAATCAACTGCTAAGAGCAGAATGCCTCAAGTAAGCACACCTGTAACTCCAGTAAACACACAGCGCATGCTCACCTCCCAAGCGCTCGCAGGCCACTGCGCATGCCAACAGCCTTCCCTAAGGGAAGAATCACGTGAGAAAGGACACAAGACGCTGGAAGTGTGCCAACATACAAAACCGTAAGTCAAAAGTCAACCACACGCTTGATCTCGCATGTCGCCCACTTGGCTCTCTTCCAAGTGTACTTTACTTTCTTTTGTTTCTCCTCTAAAGCTTTTTAATAAACTTTCACTCCCGCTCTAAAACTTACCTCAGGCCGGGCGCGGCGGCTCCCGCCTGTAATCCCAGAACTTTGGGAGGCCGAGGTGGGCGGATCACGAGGTCAAGAGTTCCAGACCATCCTGGCTAACACAGTGAAACCCCGCCTCTACTAAAAATACAAAAAATTAGTCGGGAGTGGTGGCGGCGCCTATAGCCCCAACTACTCAGGAGGCTGAGGCAGGAGAATGACGTGAACCCGGGAGGCGGAGCTTGCAGTAAGCCGAGATTGCGCCGCTGCACTCCAGCCTGGGCCACTGAGCAAGACTCCGTCCAAAAAAAAAAAAAAAAAAAAAAAGACTCAGTTGCTCCTTTTGCCTTATGCCACTCAGTCGAATTCTTTCTTCTAAGGAGGCAAGAATTGAAGTTGTTACCGACCCATACGGATTCACTGCAGGTCATAGTCATGCCTCACACATTTCTCAATTGACCAGGACTATCTTTCTCAATAGTAACTGAATAAAAATGGACTAAACGAATGAGATTGCAATGCGGAAGGTAAGCAACAGGTGGGGCTCACCCAACACTCTTACCTGAGCACCTTACTTATAATGCACTTCAATTCATGATCCAGAGGCAAAACCCAGGGCTTCCACTCATTCACAGTGTCTGTGCTGACACAACCTACCCCTGCCTCATGTGCCAGCTGCTCAGCCTCTTTGCCAAGGACAGTCAACCTTGAGGTTCTTGAACACCACTGGACAATGTTAATTGATATTCCTCAACAAGGCATCTCTCACATTGAAGGTGCTATATACAAAAGGAAGGAAGTGGGGGAAGGAAGGAAGGAAGGAAGGACTGACTAGATGGAAAAACATTAAGCTTAGTTTCTTGAATAAAGACAGACTGCTAATGCAGGCCATTTGTCGTTCCATTCTGAGCCCTTTCTGTCTCTTCCATCTTCACCCTCAATAATGCCATTTGAATTGTCCATGCAGCTCCCATGATGATAATTTTGTAAAGTTGGATGTTTTAGGAAGAAGTTGATTTATTTGATCTCCTATCTGGTTTGCAGCTATGTTCCTACTTATTCTCTCCAGGCTCTGCCATTCTTCGGAAACTCCTCAATGTTACAGTGTTTGTGCAACTGCTTGCACTTTAATTATTTTTAATGTGCATTTCACCAGAAACCCATAGTACTCCTGTACCGGGAGTGAATCCTGCCTGCAGTGAGTGCATATCAATGGAGGGATGAGCTAATATAACTAAAAGAAAAGGAAAACAATTAAACTCGATGCCAAAACAAACAATGAAATACAATTTTGCTTGTTTATTTCTTCACAGTTGGGGCAAAAAAAAAAAAAACCCTCAAAATTTAATGCAATCAATTACTACAAAATAACACCAAAATGGTTATTTTAAAAAGCATGGGGGTGCTTATGTCTTTAGTGTGGTTTTTCCTTTCTTCTTTCTTTTCTTCCTTCCTTCTTTTCCTCCTTCCTTTATTGCTTCCTTCTTTCTCCTTCATTTCTGCATTCGTTTTTTCATGATTATACATGTAAGCATATAAAATCAAGAAGTTTTCTTCTTTTGAAAGATGAAAAGCAAGAGAAATAAGAAGGGGTCAAACATCCTGCAAAAGTGGCAAAAATGTAACTGAACTGTCTTCAATGTATGCTGTAATACCATAAGTTCCTTTGTCATGGGAAAAATTTAACAGACATAATTTGGCAGACATAATTCTGGTATATCAACCGTGTGTATTTTAAGCTTTAATATACTTTTATATATTCAACTTCATTTCCATAACTCAATATATCAAAATGTAATGGCTTCCCAGCTGTAAGAATTGTTGAGGACTTTTTATATACTCTTTAAGGCTACTATGTTTTTCTTAACATTTTAGCAGTCATTTGATTACTAAAAACAGAGATTCACCCATGACATCTGTGCCAACAACCAGTTAGTGGTTCACCAAACCACTGTGCCTTTTTTCCAAGTATACTGGTGGACAATATATCATAGTTGCCTTTCCAGTTGGATGTGGCCTGTGACTGGGTGTTGGTCAATGGAACCTGAATAGAAGTGATGGGTACTACCTCCAGGCCTGGTCTATGACATCCTTCTGCCCACAATTCTTTCTCTCTTATTTCCCTTTGCACGCAATGAATGGAGAAGTCTAAGGATCAAGAGAAGGATCTAGAGGCTAAATTGCTGCCTGAAGGAAAGCTGTCCACTGGTCAGCCAACTAGGCTAGGGCTGCAATACCCTTGACAAATTAACTTTTATTTTGGATTTTTTATTCCAATTTTAAACTTTGAAATTTTGAAATTCTGTGTGATAGTAGTTGGTCTGTTCCAGCTAATACACCAGTCTGAGAAAACCGATGTTGTTCTGAAGCTCTTCATGATTCAAGCTGGAAGGGAAAAACCAAGTGGCTGAGAATTGGTGTGAATGTAGAAACCTGTTGGTTTCTCCTCATCACTTGTCCATGAAATGCCAGACTAAAGAGAGATAGCTGTGGCAAAGATACTGTGAATATTTAATTTGAAACACATTCAGTGAGCACAAACTCTGTGCCAGAAACCAACATGGACAGTGTTCCTCTAGTCGGTCGCTGCTGAGGGTGATCAACTGCTCTTAACAAACGAGCAGAGACCCAGAAAAAAACACAGCTTAATAAGACAACTAACTAAAGGGCTGAGTAGGAAGAAACAAACCAAGTTTAAAGAAATGGGGGAGAAAGAGGCAGGGACATGAGAAGAAGGAGGTATAGAATGCAGGTAGGTAGCAAGGCTTAGAGAGATTCTTTAAGGCAACCCGGAGGTTTTGCAAGGGGTCTTCAGGTCCTGCCCAGGAATGGGGAAGAAGTAGTAGAAAGCACCAATCTTGGATCCAGCAGCATTTAATCATTAATTATCTAATCATTTAAGTATTTCGTTCCTTCAGCCTCAGCTCTCTCTTAAAAGAGCTAGGTTATTTCCTGGTTTTGCATAGACAATTTGCATTATAGTCTCCTAAACTGGAAACAAACTAAAAGACTGGTCAGGGAAGCAGTTTTCCATTCTTTCCCAGGCCATTCTCCACAGTTATGCCCCAAGTTACAACCTGGGTGTCTGATCAAAGTCTTAAGGGGCTTGTCACCATTATAACTAAGCAATAGCAACTTCCGAATCCCCTTTTTGTCATAGTTAAGCACAGACCATCATGCAGTACCCTGGATTTCTATACAGTACTCTTAGTATGTTATGAAAAAAAAAACAAATCTGCCCTAAATTTTGTTATTCTCTGGATTTGGCTGCCACTGAACCAGGTTGAGCAATCTATTTCTCTGAAGGAAACACCCATTATTCTGGGAAAATTTAGGCACATTCCTTCCTAGAAGAGAAAGGAAAGACTAAGTGGCCTTTGGCAGAATTTTGAGACCTAATTGTCTAAGAAAATGACATTTCACAATGATGAAATGCTGTGGCAGTGAAAATTTTGATTTAACATCGCTCACGGTCTCCAAAAGATTCACAGTCTCCTTCCACATATATCACCCAACCCTGAGACCTCAGTTTGCAAATAGTCTTACTTACGGAGCCAGGGACATTGCTTTGTCCAAAGCATGCTAGAGAATACTACAGGCCTAGAACTGATGTTTTTTCAAGGGATAAACAGACAGACTAGAATCCTACTTTTCTCTTTTTTGAGTCACAGGGCCTTGAGCAGGTAAGGGGACTGTGCCCTCTGGATCTTTATCTATAACGTTGGAGTAGGGTAGCTACACAAGTCTCCCTTCTCCTTCACCCTTTTGACTAATTTCATCCTATCCAGTGGGTGAAGACAGATTGTCTTTGTTTGTATCCTCATCCTCAATTGAGGGGGTCTTTCAGCATAATAGTGAGATCTTTCCTGACCAAAGGTGTTTGGGAATTCAGAAGCATTCTGAATTTTAGAATAATATGGTGGAAAATCACATGGGATGGCATGCAGGGCCTGGGTAGCACCTGTAATCAAACACTAATATTAATATTTTTAGTTAAATCTACGAATAGTCCCACATCAGGCTGGGTCCAATACTGTCACCAATGAAGTTTAAAAAAACAAAATCCTTGAGTTTTCAGAGGAGTTTGGATTTGGGAATTGCCCACAAAGAATTAAGGAGCTCTTTACCCCTCTGCCCGCTGATCCATATGGCTACAGAAGAGCTCACTTTCACATGTGAAAAAGCACCTGGCATTCGCTCAGGCTGACCCAAAGTGAAGTCAAACCACTCACAGGGAAACAACTGACCCTTGATGAACTGCAATCACATCACCATTCCGCCATGAAATTCATTCTCACCAAAATAACCACCTCCTGCGAACTCTCCATTTTGCAACAGATTTGGAAATAAAATAAAATTAAGGAATCTTGCCCAAAGCCAAGGTCACTGCTACCCAAGATATATTTAACAATAAAAGTTCAGCCTTTCCAATCCCTGCCCCTGCCCCAACTCATGACTTACAGGACTTCTCTGCTAATAACTTTCCTGAAACTTCCATATGAATGTGTGCTTGTGTTGTATATGCCTTCTCCTTGAACTTCAACACAATGTTAAAAATACTTATTATTCTTTGTAAGAATTATTTTAATCATTTTATGTATGAAAAATTAAGCATTTATGAAAATTTAGCTCAAAACTTAAGTAATAACAGATTAATCATAAAAAGGGGATCAAAGCCGGGCATGGTTGCTCACGCCTGTAATCCCAGCACTTTGGGAGGCCGAGGCAGGCGGATCACAAGGTTAGGAGATCAAGACCATCCTGGCTAACACAGTGAAACCCTGTCTCTACTACAAATACAAAAAATTAGCCAGGCGTGGTGGTGCATGCCTGTAGTCCCAGCTACTCAGGAGGCTGAGGCAGGAGAATCCCTCGAACCTGGGAGGCAGAGGTTGCAGTGAGCCGAGATCGCGCTGCTGCACTCCAGCCTGGGTGACAGAGTGAAACTCCATCTCAAAAAAAAAAAAAAAGATGGGAGGGATCAATAAGGGAAAAAAATTAAGGTGCTCTATATCCTATCAAAGTATGACTAGGTGCGTCAAACCTTGTCTTTTACCATCTTTTCTCTCCTTTCTCTCCTATCTTTTACTATCATCCTGGGAAGACAAAAACTGTTTTAAAATAAATCTCATGTAAATTTTTGAATGAGAACCTGAATTTTAAAACACTTGACAGATGATTGTAACTCTTCTTTTAAAAAGTAGAAAAATTATTCTCACTTTAGTAATACTGGCTTGAAATTTTGACACATAAAGGTATTCATGATTATTTTTATAACAGAAAATGGAAAAATAAAAAAACTCTTGAGACACTATCAATCTATTTTATGCACCATAAAAAAGCAAAAAAAGAGTAAGGTTTCATTAAATATTTATAAATGGACAAGAAGAATATTATAAATAAATGGGATTCACTTTAGCAAATAAGAAAATATTTTATAAGTATCTCAAAGTTAATACCTAAATGTATATTTTAAAATATATTTAGTGATAAAAAGTCATGCTAATATTGCATCCTTAATGTAAGCCATCATGTAGACTATCTTCCAAATGGTAGTTTTCAAAGATTGGAACATTATTTTTCTTCATCTACCTTCTATATTTGCAATTGTAAAACAAATCCAAGATGTAATTAACTATAACTCTATTTTATCTGAATTCAAAGACACAAGATGTGTCTCAAAGCCAGTGGCCTACCAAGAGCAAGATCTTAACAGGAGCAAAAATGAGTTGGTGACATTTTATTCCACATTAAAATAGCAGAGACACAGAACTCTGGGGAACTGAAATTATTTCCCTCTTAAATTAGGAAAAGGAATAAATATGAAGATGTAGTTGAAGTCATCTTAAACTTTTTCTGTTCTTTTTAAATTTAGTATTATACTTGTGGTAAAATATGTGTAACATATAATTTGCCATTTTAACCATTTGTAAGTGTGTGGTTTTGTGGCTTTTAGTACATTCATCACCACTATCCACCATCCCAAAACTTTGGGAAGAACTTTCTCATCTATCAAACTGCAACTCTGTAACCTTTAAACAATAACTCCCCATTCCCCACTCCCCAAACCCGTGGCCACCTCCATTCTACTTTCTGTCTCTATGAATTTCACTATTCTAGGTACCTCAAATCAATGAAATTATATAGTACTTTTCCTTTTGTGCCTGGTTTCACATTTCATGTCTTCCAGTTTCGTTCATGTCGTAGCATTTCAACAGGTGTCAGAATTTCCGTCCTTTTAAGGCTGAAAAATATTTCATCTTATGGATATAACACATTTTGTTTATTCATTGATCTGTCTGTGGGCACTTGAGTTGCTTCCACCTTTTGGCTATTGTGAATAATGCTGCTTAAACTTTCTTTAATAAAGCCATTTCTTATAAAACATTGGCCAGAAAAATTTCTCAACAAGATTATAACTGACACCCTTTGCCTTGAAGTCTATTCAGTCTGGGATGAAACTCCACATTGCTAAGTAATACAACAAGTACCTTCTCAGAAGTTAAATGTTGCTTCATTATTTGAAAAGTATACTTCTCTCAATCACCTTCCCTCCCAATCACTAAACTTAATTTTAGAATTTGTGTAACATAGAAATTGTAATGACCATCCCATGTTGTTACAAAGTCTGTGCCTCTGAAAGGTAACAACCATTAGCGGAACTCACCAAGTCAGGAATAAGAACAGAGAACAAATCTTTGTCTCCTAATTTTCCAAGGAATTAAGTTGACATCAACTCTGTGAATACGTGTAAGCTTCAGAATTACGACAGTTCAAATGTCCAGTGGATTCTAGGATGAATCTAGGTCTCTGTGAGCTCCACATAAGGAGGCTTCTTATTAAGAGTTCATCTTAATATGACTCCTTGTAGTGAAGTTTTGAAGGACAGACTCCCAAAAATTGTATCATAGAAGATGTTATCTAGAAGACACATTAGAGCTCATCTTGGGTAATTTCTCATTTTATATCAGACCAGGAAGTGGTACTTTTCCATCGTAGAAAACGGCCACCCTCCTTAAATCATTTTTAAGAATAGGGAGGGAGATTAATCAATTCATAACATCCCATGTCTTACTAAAAGGAAGATTCTGACATAATGTAATGGTTTTCATGGCAGATCACTCGGAAGTTATTTCATATTTTCAAGCTGCAGTGATTGAGTGCCATAAATCCAAACATTTCATCTCAGGAACTGCTATTAAAGTGGATGTGTTTATCAAAGGCCAGATCTTCTTGATAGCTTGCCTGATTGAATGCCTCCTGGAAGTGAACTATTCATGTGAGATAACCATCACATTGTTCAGTAATACGATTACCATTTTGCAAGTCTAGGGCTGTTTCGTTTCATGAAAATTAGGCTGCCCTTCCCACACTCGCCTTTCCTCCCAGTCGCCGTCTTAAATATTGCCACTCAATGTCATTTCCTTACGAAGTCACAGAGAATAACTTTTGGATTTCATACTGTAAAGAAATTGTCGGCCGGGCGCGGTGGCTCAAGCCTGTAATCCCAGCACTTTGGGAGGCCGAGGCGGGTGGATCACAAGGTCAGGAGATCGAGACTATCCTGGCTAACATGGTGAAACCCCGTCTCTACTAAAAATACAAAAAATTAGCCGGGCGTGGTAGCGGGCGCCTGTAGTCCCAGCTACTTGGGAGGCTGAGGCGAGAGAATGGCGTGAACCCGGGGGGCGGAGCTTGCAGTGAGCCGAGATCGCGCCACTGCACTCCAGCCTGGGAGACACAGTGAGACTCCGTCTCAAAAAAAAAAAAAAAAAAAAAAAAAAAAGAAATTGTCATAAAACTCCCTACCATTACTACTAAATTTGTGCCACTCAAAGGTGACAACCCTGTCATCTGTTTCAAAATACTGTGCTCAGTCTCTCAAACAATGTCACATAAAAAGTAAGCCAAAGGAAAAGAAGAAAAGATAATTTGTTCATCTTGTTTGTCTGGTGAAGGATTCAGTCATTGCAAGGAATGATGAACAAACAGGTTTTTCTTGGGGGAGGGGGGATTCTTCACAATTCCAAATTTACAAAATCAATAAATTAGAAAAAGTGTTATTTATATGTCAAAGGAATTTTTTTTAACATATGGGTTCTCTGAGTCTCTATTCTGCCTTTGGAATATTGCATGATTGCATTTCATTGACAGAACATAAATTATACTGAATATACCAAACCAAAGTGCTTCCAGCCCTATGATACTTGGGAGAGTATATAAAAGTGTGAAACTAGGCTGGGTATGGTGGCTCATGCCTATGATCCCAGCACTTTGGGAGGTCAAGGCAGAAGGATTGCTGGAGGCCAGAAGTTCAAGACCAACCTGGGAAACAAAGAGAGACACCCCCCCGCCCACCATCTCCACACACACACACACAAATTAAAATTAGTTGGACCTAGTAGCATGTGCCTGTAGTCCTGGCTACTCAAGAGGCTGAGGCAGGAGGATCGTTTGAGCCCAGGAGTTCAAGTCGAGGCTTCAATGAGCCATGATTACATCACTGCATTCCAGCCTGGGTGACAGAGAAAGACGCTGTCTCCATTTTAAAAATAAAATAAAATAAAAATTAAAAAGCATGTGAAAATAAATACCAGTGGAGTGTGTGTGTGTGTGTATATATATATATATTCATGTGAGATATACACACACACACACACCCCTCTAATAAGTTGGGCAGAAAGTTTTCCTTTGCTGCTTTTCAAGTGTTCTAGCCTGAGGCCAGATCATTCATACAGAGTGATCCCTGCCTGGAATCATCTGTAGCCTCTCCCATAGAAATGATTATAGCACTGCTTTGTGAAAGATCAACTCTGGCTTTACTCATGAACCCTCTCTTTAATGTTGTCACAGTTATTCGGCAATACATAGTTCAAACAAACAAAAGAAGATAAAAATAAGCCAGCTAAGCCTGGAAATTCAATTTCCCATTTACGAATTAGATGAAGAAACCTTTTTCCTCAGATTTTTCTAGGGCAGCCAGCTGGCTTGCGTTTCATAAGCCAGTTCCAGCATGCACTCTTGTGTTTGCATCTGAGTAGTTTGTGATTTAACAGTATTTCTTGAATATTCACCCTAAAGAGAAACAAAGAGAAACCACCATCATGTCTCTGGAAGAACACACATCCTCATTAGTTTCCTGAGCACTTATTAAGCAGCAGAAACTTTACATACATTTATGTACATCAGTAAAATAAATATGCACGGTGAATATTATCATCCTTGTTTTACCAAAAGAATATGAGGAAAAATTAAATATCTTGCAAAACTCAAGCTCCAATATAACAACTGTTGATGTAGAAACACATTACAAGGGCCAGGCATGGTGGTTCACACCTGTAATCCCCGCACTTTGGGAGGCCGAGGTGGGC
Organism: Theropithecus gelada; assembly: GCF_003255815.1. Lineage (NCBI taxonomy): Eukaryota > Metazoa > Chordata > Mammalia > Primates > Cercopithecidae > Theropithecus > Theropithecus gelada. The sequence goes on along the minus strand of NC_037685.1, from coordinate 16,641,442 downwards.
AGATCACCTGAGGTCAGGAGTTTGAGACCAGCCTGGCCAACATGGTGAAACCCCATCTCTATTAAAAATACAAAATTAGCTGGGTGTGATGGCGAATGCCTGTAATCTTAGCTACTTACGGGGCTGAAACAAGAGAATCACTTGAACCTGGGAGGCGGAAGTTGCAATGAGCCGAGATCGCACAACTGCACTCCAGCCTGGGCAACGAGACAAGAGTGAAACTCTGTCTCAGAAAAAAAAAAATTTACAAACAGATCCACAAGTTCACTTGAATATGTAAGTGCTGAAAGGATGGAAAGGAAGAGCTGAGTAAAGGAAGGTATTCATAAAACCACAGGTTGCTGAAGCAGATAAGTTGCCCAAGTTCTTTTTAAAAAGCAAAATCATAACACTTCTGTAAAACTCTTGCACTAATGCTTTGTTACACTTCAAACGTAGGTCTAAATTATCATCCATTTGTGCTTTCTAACATGCCAATTTTTTTTTAATGATAGACCATATTGTACACTAAGTTTTTGATACCATACGCATAAAAGCTCCAAGTGAATTAAGAACCTATGACTATATAATCACTTTTGAGGAAACTTTGATGTCAAAAAGTGGCTCTACATTAACAAGCAATTAATGTGCTATGACCAGAGTTCATAGGACTCACCCACTGCGAAACATAAAGTTCACTTTGCGTGGTATAGGTACTAATACTCCCAGGTTCTTGCCATTCACCGAATTTATAGACTGGCCACAACAAATCACTGACCAAATTTTCAATCACTATAGTTCTACCATACTGAGAGTGGATCCAGGCAATGCAAGTAGGAAATTGAACAATAACCTGGTAAATAGGACAACTAATTTGGAAAATTTAAGCCAAAACTGCTTGTTCACAAGCAGGAATTTTGTGAGGTCTCAACAGCTTTCTTCATGTCAATTATATGTACCCAGCTTTAGTTTCCTTTGATGTGCTCAATTTTTTGGAGGCATGTGCAATATTAAATACAGGTCTTTGCCTTGAAAATAAGTTTCTGATATGAAAAATATCAGCTTAATAAACAATTGAAGCTATTTTCAAAGGCAAAAATTGTTTCTTGCTTGAAAGGACAGCAAAGCCCCAAAACATGTTTAAGGGTAAAATTTTCGGAATCTTTGACTCAGCTTGTCCAAGCACTAGTCTACTACCGAAATTTCAAAAGACTTAGTTAATCTTCCTTCATAGGGAATAGTATTTTATACTACTGGGTTCATGTCATTCAGACATTTATGTCCTAAGCAAATTAAAGACCTAGATATGCAGATTCATCATTACCTGCTTCTGTGTGTCACCACCAGGTTTCAGCAGGACTCAGCCACAGGACCGTACTCCATTGTCTCTCCAGTTCATCTGTATAGTTTTCATTTCTAAAATAAAAAGGTTGATCTAAGTTTTCTTTTAGATTCTTTTCAGCACTTACTGTTGGTGAATTTACAGCATGAGTTTGACTACAAAGACTTAAAGCCAGAATAATAAATCCTAAGCAAAACAGATCTAGGGCAAGTTATTTTGGTGTTATATAGGTACGATTTTTGTAGAAACAGGATCTCACTTTGCTGTGGTGAGTGATAATTGCACTATTGCACTCCAGCCTGAGTGACAAAGCAAGACTTTGTACGATTTTAAAAGCTGGGTAGCCATCACTTATTAGATTGGAATTTCTGTCATTTAATTTTATTGCCCACCAGAAATCACCAGCCATGCTTCCAAGTGGAATAAAGTGTGGTTTAGGTGAAGGTGGTAATGAATGCAAATCTTATGACCCAAGGTAATAGTTCTTAAATATCTCCATTCCTGCTTTGGCTCCAGTAATTGTAACCACATTGAATATGGCCCAACTTACCTTTGGCCACATCCACATGGAGAGCTTTTTTTTCTTTTGAGACAAAGTCTTGCTTTGTCATTCAGGCTGGAGTGCAACAGTGCAATTATCACTCACCACAGCATAGTGAGACCCTGTTTCTATCAAAAAAAAAATTAATTAATCAGGCATCGTGGTGTACACCTGTAGTCCTGGTTACTCAGGAGGCTGAGACAAGAGGATCACTTGAGCCCAGGAGGTCAAGGCTGGCAGTGAGCTGTGGCTGCACCACTGCACTGCAGCCTGGGTGACAGAGCAAGACCCTGTCTATAAAAACAAAACAAAAGAGCAAGAACTATCCTGTTCTTTCTTTCCCCACAGACCTATGTCCTCATACTCACTAGGCATTTTCACTCAATGTTCTTATGTAAACAAAAATCCCAACAATGAAAACATATTTTTAATTGCTTTTACTTCTTTTCTAATCTCTGAAATAACCATTTAAATGTTCTGTACATTATTTCCTCTTCACTAATGCCACTAAATCTCTAAATATGACCTCATGAAGAAATATGTAAGTAAATTTAAAGACTGTCCACATTATAAATTTCATTTCAACAAGTATTATAATTGTGAATTTCCTTTGTTCCAAATATGAACTTAAGCAAGTGACATTCACCTCCAGTTCTCAAAGAAATATCTTTGCTTGAATGTTTAAAGTATGAATGTCATCTACCAATAAGATTTGAATCCCCATTATTTAATTTTCTCACATGATTCTTGCTCTCACCAGCTGCTAATTATCTCTTCTGTGTATGCCTTTTTCTCTTAGTAAACTGTGGATTCCTCAAGGGCAGGAGCACATTTTATTCCTATAGACTCACAGTGACTGGCATACTAAATGTTTATTGATGATTTGCTGTATCTTATAAACTATCCTGGTCTAAAATTCACTTCAAAAGAATCATGGTAATTACATCACCTCAGTGAGTGCAACCCACACCTTCTATTCCAGATAGAATGTTGTAAAGCTTTCCTCTAGTTTCTCTGGAAAAATTAAAAGTACAAAATGATAAGGAAAAAAGTTAGAAAATATTAGAGTACTATATAGCATTTATATACCATTACTAAAATCACCCAGCTGTGACACTACTAGTAAAGTGTCAAAATATAAGGTGACATTTTGCAAAACCAAGTTCATTTTTAGGGCACTAAAATGTATATGACCTGCCCAAATACACACCTAAAGAATTCATTCTGATATACCATATGATGTACTCTTCCACAAAAGTATTGTGTCAGGTGCCATTCTACTGGAATTAGGGCAGGAAAGATCAGCTCAAGATTTGGGCCAAGATTTGGAGAGTCAGAATCCATTTCAAATGGAAAGAAATAAAGAACTTATTTTTTAAGAGCCCAGGTAGGTCTACGATAAACAGAATAATAGTCCCCGCCCCTCGACCAATACTCGATGATAACATCATGATAATCACATTGGAAGAATTGCCAAACAATTCATATTTAGAGGATAGTCAATGTAAAAGGAAAGAAGTGGGGGAGGGAAGGAAGGTGGCTGTGGGTGAATCTAATTTAGCAAGTTCACACAAATATTGGTGTTTCTCAAAATCCAAGGCTTGTAAAGATTTTGTAGAAATGGACTACCTTGAGGAGAAATGCTATGAAGACTAGTCATTCAAATTTTTAAAAATAAAGAAAAAATTGTTTTATATTCTACCAGGAATGAGTTGAAAAAAGTCTACAGACAAACATCCTCACTCTATAGATCTAAGTATTGCAAATAGCAGATTGAAATCTCTTTGGGGGCATGTATCACATTTTATTCATTTTTTTCTATACTCATGACCCAGGAGAGCACCTAGCATAAAGTGGGCATTTAATAAGTATTCGATGCATAAATAAATATAGGCTCTAGAGAAGTAGGCTCTAAAGAAGATAGTACTACAAAATAAAAGATGATTCATTCATTCTTTCAGCAAATATATATTGAGTGCTGATTTTGTGCCAGGTGATGGAGTAATAAGAAAAATATTGTTCCTGTTGTCATGAAGCATCAAAAATTCCTCAGCCATCAAGTACCCTCTGATCATTAAGCGTCTTTGAACATCAGTATTCCAGAGAGGTACAGCTTTAATTTCATAAATTACCATTTCATTGTGTCAAGTTTGTACATTCTCAAAACCAGGATTTTCTTATTTCTCACCCATGCCAATGAAGCTATTTTCAAGGACATTTTTCAGACTCAATTAAAAATGAATAAATAGGCCAGGCGTGGTGGTTCATGCTTGTAATCCCAGTACTTTGGGAGGCCAAGACTGGCGGATGACCTGAGGTCAGGAGTTCGAGACCAGCCTGGCCAACGTGGCAAAACCCCATCTCTACTAAAAGTACAAAAATCAGCCGGGCATGGTGGTGGGCACCTGTGATCTCAGCTACTCAGGAGGTTGAGGCAGTAGAATTACTTGAACCTGGGAGGTGGAGGTTGCAGTGAGCTGAGATTGTACCACTGTACTCCAGCCTGGGAGACAACAGCGAGACTTCGTCTCAAAAAAAAAAAAAAAAAAAAAAAAGGAATAAATAAAAGCTCCAGTCCCAAAGCAGTTTATTCTATAAGGGAATCCCCTGCCTCTGGATCCAGAGCTTCGAGCACTCTCAATTAGCTGACACAAGTTGAGAAAATCCAAGTAATACAGTGGGAGTGGGTATCCCAAGTACAAAGAGAAAATGGAAAGGACTTCAATTTCATGAAAGAAGTGTGATTGAATTTTATTAAACATCATGAGTGGGAATAACTGAGCTAAAGGACATATCTTCCTAGGCCCCCAGTAAGCCAGGGATCTTGTGACATTCACAGGGTACAGTGAGCAGTGCTGAATAATGTACACGCTTAATAAATGAATGAATGCCTGATGATCAGGGCCCGAGCCAAATTTTTCTTCCCAGAAACAAACCAGTTTACTGATTTAATAAATAGCATACCCAGTGTGAGCCCTATAGACACACAGGGCTCTAATCTTTTGGTTCTAATGCTGGAGGAGGCAAGCAGAGGTCGGGACTTGGTTAATAGTTTGTTTAGTCATCATTTCTTTAGTTTATCAACTTTGCCCTGGCAGCACTCACTGGCCAGTACACATCACTGGGGAGTTCTGATCTTTCTCCGCCTGTGGTAAATGTAAGCAAGGAGCCAAGCAGAGTGTTGCAACCCTGTACTGATTTAGAAGGAAGGCAAAAGGGGAATTGTTCCTTTCAGAGACTAGTGACTTTGGCCAGACCAAATTTAAGAGCCCCCTGCCTCTTTTTTTTTTAATTAGAAAAATTCTTGAGGGTCAGCCTCAGGAAAATGTATGAAGTGGACAAAATAGTTTTGATCCTCCCAGGATCTCTTCTTTGCTTCCTCCCTTGCCCTCGTCCCTTGCCCAGCTCAGAGGCTATCCCTGCGACACACTTTCTGTGTCAAATCTTGCTGCTAAGGGCCTCCTTTCATTGGAAGTACAGGCTCCATTAATCCTCAGCTGACTGGAAAACATTCTGATCAGCGATTGTGCCATCATTGTTAGAGCCTAAAGTGTTCCTCCTAAGGAATCCTGCCTTTTAACATTGAGTAAATGGAGACTTTTCCTTAGCCTCAAGAAATACAATTGAACACCTATGATTCTCACCAAAAAGCCTTCTCATCCAGCAGGAGTCTTATTGTAAGTTTGATAATGGCCTCCCCTCTGGAAATCCTGTCCATGCAAACAATATTCCCAGGAGTCAGACAAACAGCATCATAGCATGTAGAGATCAATTATGTACTAGGAGGTTCTCTCTATTGACTTGCAAATGAACAAGGTGTCAGAGGAAGGATGAAACCATATTATGCAATGTGCTGATCCGGAGCGTTTTTTTCCCTACAAATCTGGCTCAATTTTGGAAGATGCAACAAACATCCCAAAGGTGTTTTATGCTCCTGTAAAGTTAATATTTCCCTGCTTGCAGAGATGTTCTTCTTTTGCCCTTGGAAAGCACTAGAGTAGAATTTCACTGTATTATGAACAGCTCTGCCAAGAGTATATTTTTAGTCTCCTTTAGTGATTTCCGTATATCTCTATACCAGTATATCTCTAAACTGCATGCAATCTGTTAAATAACCACCAAATCATTTAACAGATAACATGCAGTTTTTTTAAACAAGTGATGCTAGCTAGTTTTTTTTAATGCAAACTATAAATGCTGTTGCTATACATAATATTATGCTGATCCAAGACATACCAGTTAATAGCAAATTTAATGTGGGAAATAATTTCTATGATATAAACAGTATCATCTTCCTTATAGTCTTTAATGAGGCAATGGCTATGTGACCTAAGGTTGACTGTCCAAACTCTGTGAAGAAGTTCATTAATGGGATAGGGTTATTTAGGTGGATGGTTTGTCAATATGTCTAAAGTGTCATATACAGCAATCATTTTTATGACTACAAACACTAGAGAGGGTATTTTAAAATCACAGCTGGGGAACGATAAAAACATGGACTGCAATCATTGCAGCTCTTGCCTGTCCTTTTAGGTCTATTCTTTTGTTGGTTGCTACTAGCAACAAGAAAATTCAGCTAAAGAAATTTTAATCAAATAGATTCTGCTCTGTACCTCACTGATCATATATTCTGTTGCATTGAAAAGCAGGGGAATTGACTTGAAATCAATAATCTGAAATACAAATTCTTTTGCAAGGAACTATTAAACATCTTAAAGCAGCAATCATCCATCATGAAGATTAGGTTGTTGGAGCCATGAAAAATCACCTCCATGGAGCTGATGACCATCTTTCTGCTCTGCAGCATGTGAAACTGTGAGATTTGCTTTTCTATTCCTTCATAAACAGGGGCAGGAATGAAATGAAACACCCAGTACTCATCTCAGAAATTAATCTGAGCCTTCGCATTGTTAATTGTAATCCAGGAAGCTTTGATCATTTGAACATAAGGAAAATAAAAAGAACTTTGAAGAAAATATTAATAAATAAATCTTAATCACACAATAATAAAATAGTGGAACTGAGGCTGCTCTTAACTGAGCATTTACTATGCCAGGCCTTGTGCTAGATGTTTATATCTCTTAAGTCACCAAATCCTCATGTGTCTGCAGAGAGAAGAGCTTTTCTTTTGTCTTCATGAGGAAACAGAAACTCGAAGAGGTTAAGTAATATACCTAAAGTCAGACCACCAAAAAATGGCAAAGGAGAGTGAAACCCAGTTTTACACAACTTCAAAGACCTTGCTATTAATTTTAATGGCAAAACCAGCAATTACTTTTGCACCAGCCTAATATTTTTCACTCTGCCACACTGGATCCCTGAAAACACAGAAAGCTATCAATCATTCACAGTATCTTCTATGATGGAATCAAGGAGGGCCTCCTATTTTCCAGGCACTTTACATATATTATCTCCTCAAAAGCATACTGTGACCTTGTGAAGGAGGTATTTAGAATATTAACATCCAAACCCATTAAGGGACTTTATGAAGATTATAGAAATACGAGGTGGCAGAGCTGGCATTTGAAACCAGACCTGTCTGACTCAACCACATGTCCTTTCTGCTCTCTTATCCCACCTCCCACAAAGTCGAGCTGATACTGGTGAATTGAACAAAGATTGTCTTAGATGAGGCTTTGTTGTTGAATGTGGCTAGGTTTCAGAGGATAATATTTGGCCTATGGCATAGGTAAATCCACATATATCACCAGTTGCTATATAATAAAGTTATCCTATCTCTTGTAGGTTTTACTGGGGATCACAAATCTCCATTAATTTTTTAAAAATTATATTTGGCATGTTTTTTTAAAAAAGATAAAGCATAATGGACCAAAAGAATGCTATGGTCAAATGGTGTGAGAATAAAATGCTATTGTTTATTTATACCCTATCTAAACTTTTACCGAGTCTGTTTGAATGTCACTTAAGAGGAAAAAAACTAAACTAAAAATTCAAATTTAAATGGAAACTAACACCAAACAATTCATTGATCAAATTGCCATTTTCTATAGACCAAATTGTAACTTTTTTTCCATCTTCATTAAGGTATAATTTACAAATAAAAATTGTAACTATTTAAGGTATACAATGTGAAGTTTTGATGTGTGTGTGTGTGTGTATATATATATAGTGAAACGATTGCCACGATTAAGCTAATTAACATATCCCTCACTTCACATAGTTGCCTTTGTGTGTGTGTGATGAGAACATTTAAGATCTACAATCTTAGCAAATTTTAGGTATACAATACAGTATTACTAATCACTGTGATATTTGTTATATATCCACAATTTATTCACTGTGCATAACTGAAATTTTTTACCCTTTGGCCAACATCTCTTTCATTCAACAAATTCATGGCATTTGCAAATTTCAACATTATGTTCAACTGACACAAAAACAAGTAAACCTCTTATCTAGGCAGTATTTATCCTGAGACCCTGTATTAAGAGCAAATGCAGAACTAAAACAGATGCATCTTGAATAGAGTCTACATGGATTAGTATATTGCTGGGAACCAGTGAAGGTAATGGCAGTGAGAAATCAAGTAGAGGTTCGTGCCAACAGTGAATGGCAAAGAGAAACTGGAAGCATAGAAAGGTGGCCAGAGGACGGGCATGGTGACTCACAGCTATAATCCTAACAGTTTGCGGGGCTAAGGTGGGAGAATCTCTTGAGGCCAAGAGTTTGAGAACAGCCTGAGCAATGTAACAAGACCCCATCTCTACCAAAAAAAAATTAAAAAATTAGCCAGGCGTGGTGGCACACATCTATAATCCCAGCTACTTGGGAAGCTGAGACAGGAGGATCACTTGAGTTGGAGAGTTTGAGGCTGCAGTGAGCTATGATTGTGCCACTCCCTGGGCAATAGATCAAGACTCTGTCTAAAAAAATATGAAGAGGAAGGAGGGAAGGAAGGAAGGAAGGGAGGGAGGGAGGGAGGGAGGGAGGGAGGGAGAGACTTCCCTATTTTGAACAGTAAGATTATGCAAATATTTTTAATTTTGCAACACCATTTGGACATAGACAAAAAGACAGTGTGAACAAGGCCCCTCACATGCCCCAGTGTTTTCTACAAAGACATGGTAACATTGTTCGGTGTTCTTTCCCCTCAGGCCAGTGGTCCTCACAGTTTACAATCCCAATCCACTCAGCTTCTTTCCTGACCCTTGGCTTTGTTACATTTCCCTATTGTTTTTCTTTAATTTTGTTGATTTCTGCTCTTGGCTTTATTTCCTTCTGTCCATGTATTTTCACTTCACTTTTCATTTTCTATCTTTTGAAAATTGAACCTTAGATCATTGACTGTAGACCTTACTTTTTTCCTCATATAAACATTTAAAGATTTAAGCTTCCCTGTTAAAGTACTGCCCTTTATTGCATCCCACAAATTTTGATGTTATTATTCTATTATCATTCAATTTGAAATATTTTCTAATTTCCATGTTACTCCTTTGATCCTTGGATGATTTAGAATTCTGTTGTTTAATTTCTAAAATTAGGAATTTCCCTAGATATGTCATTGTTACCGATTCCTAATTTAATTCTGTTATGGTTAGAAAAGACACTCTGTATGATCTTAATCATTTCAAATTTACTGAGGCTCATATTATAGCCTAGCATAATAAAACTACTGTGTACATTTTTAAAGCATATATATTTTGCAGTTGTTGGGTATGGTGTTCTATAAGTACCAGTTATGCTATGATGGTTGATAGTGTTGCTTACATAATATATGTCCTTGCTGTTTTCTTTATCTAGTTGCTTTATGGATTAGTGAGACAGTGGCAACAAAATCTCCAAATATGATTATGGAATTGTCTGCATTTACCTTTAATTCTCTCATTTTTGCTTCATATATTTGGAGGCTCTGATATTAAATATATGAACATTTATAATTATTGTGATTTCCTGCTGAATTGATTCTTTTGCCATTATGAAATATTCCTATTTATCTTCAATTATACTCTTTGTCTTGAAGTCTGTTTTATCTGACATTAATATAGTCATTCCAGCATTCTTATGCTGCTTGTATGGTACATCTTTCTAGGTCTTTATAGTTAAAATGTATCTCTTGTAGACAATACATAATTGGGTCTTGTTTTTTAAAGTCTGTTTTGACATTTTGTTTCCAACATTGTCTAGTACAACTTTCTGTGACAATATGTTCTATGTCTGCAGTATCCAATACTATACCACTATCCACATGTGGCTGTTGTGTACTTAAAATGTGTTTAGGGTAACTAAAGAAATGCTTTTTTAGTTACTATATGTATATTTAATTAATTTAAATTCAAATCGCCACATGTGGCAGTGGTGGGCTACACTTTTTAACATTTAACATAATTGTTGATATGGTTGGATACAGGTGGGGTATAATAAAATATATATATATATATATATATATATATATATATATATATATTTGGTCTTTTTCTCTGGTTCCTGTCATAGAGGTCCTAAAACTCTTGGAATTTTCTGAGTGACAAGGGTTTTTTGTACGCTAATGAGATGACTGAAGTAGAAGTGTGGGCTTCAGGATGGGGGCTGGTCACTTAAAAAACAAAACAAAACAAAACAAAACCAAAAACACCCTACTTGGTTAGAAGGCCAAAAATTTCAACCTCGAGGGAGTGGAGAGGGGCTGGAGAGGGAGTTTGATCACTAATACCAATGATATAAACAATCATACCTACATAGTGAAACCGATAAAAATCCCTAAACAACAGAGTTCACAGAGCTTCCAGCTGGTGAACACATTAGTGTTTCGGGAGAGTAGTTCTACATCACCACCACCACCCACCTGCCATACCTTGTCCTAGGCATCTTTTCCATTTGGATGGCCCTAAGCTGTATCCTTTATAATAAACCAGTAATCATCAGGAAAACGCCTTCGAGTTCTGTGAGTCATTCCAGCAAACTATCAAACCTGAGGAGGAGGCTGTGGAAATGCTTAAATTTGTAGTTGACCAGGAAGAAGTGTGGGTAACATAGTGACTCCATTTACAGCTGGTAACCAAAATGAGGGCAGTCTTGCGGGACTGAGTCCTTTAACTTATGGGATCTGATGTTAATTCCAGATAGATAGTGTCAGAATTGAATTGTGTCTGATTGGTATGGGAGACTTGGAGAATTGGTTGGTGTAGGAAAAGATCATACAATAGGACTACTATTTTGATGATTTTCTGTTTTGCTTCCCTCTTGAATAACTGCTATTGATCTATCTCCAGGTTGTCTGACACTTTCCTTTGCTACACAAGCTCTAACTCCACTGTATACTCCATTTCTCTACTCCATTATTTGGAATCATTTTACTCACTGTTCAGTACTCAGTTTAGTGATTTTTGCTCTTCAAAGAACTTCCTGCATTCCCATAAATGGATCTGACCATTTTCTTCTTTGCTTCCCCTACTAGATCCTCTACAGTAATTTTTCCTGGTACCTCTAACTTTATTGTTAGGGGTCTTCCTCCTAATTGTTTACGTCATATTCATATTTGATTTGTCCCCCTAAGGCTGTGATCGATTCTTCTAATATTATGATTGATTCTTTTCTTAGAATATTTTTTTTTAATCCCCTAAGATCCACTAGAAGAAGACCATTTCCTAGAATAGAACGTTTTCCCTGCATGGACTGGTCTGATGTTAATAATTCTATTCTCCAAATTCACCTAACTGAAAAGTGATGAAAGTAGCCCCTCTCAGAAAAAAACCCAACAACAGCACATCCTTTGTTAAGACAGTGCCTTGTTGCTATTAGATTGAATTCAAAACCACATCAATGGAAATAATTTAATCAACAAAAGGGATCCTGAATTCCAGCAAAGAAGAGTTTTAGAATTCCCTCAGAAGTTGTGAAATTGGCAACAAAATATTTGGTGTTCACTAGAAAGACAAAAGAACCTGCTGATGTTCACTACACTTATTCCTGGGACAAATTCCCTAGGCATCTGTGCATATCAGGGTGTAGTGGAAAAAACAAAGACTCCCGGAGTAAAGCAAATCTGGGTTTGAATCCCAGGTCTGTTTCCTAGTGGTGTGGCCTCCAAGATGTTCCTTACTCTCTTGTCTCTGCTTCTCTATAAAATGTGAATAATGGTGCTTAATATGTGCCATTGTTGTAAGTATTTAAAGTATATATTTAAAGTACCCAGCAAGTTGTCTGCATTGAATGAATAGAAACAATGAATATTTTTATTTCTGTAATCATCATTATTATTATCAATAGTACACATCTAGCTAAGTGATAAGTTCCTTGGAAACAAGTTAGGGTATGGTAAGGCTGATTTTGGAGATATCCCTGGCAATATATTCTGTTTTGCCCAAATTCAAGTCTCCAAAGTTTTATTCATTCCAGCTATTCCTAGGGAATAAAAAAAACCTGTGAGAAGGGAATTTCAAACAAACAAAAAAAAAACTCACAAAATTCTGCAGGACCACATCTTAACAATAGAAATTTGCTGGGCACTGGTGCTAATTGTTTTTTATGCATTAACTAACTTAATCTTTATAACTTTATAATCTTTAAGATAGGGACTATTGCAAATGAACAAAGCCTTTCAGAGGTTAAACAACTTGCCCAAACTCATACAGTAGAATGCAAAGCTTGGATTCAAAGTCTCATCTCTGAAACCTTTGCCCATTAATTTCCACTCAGTCCTGTTCTCCAGATGATCCAAACCCTCTGTGTTTCAGTCCTCCCAGCAGCTCACCTGGCCAATTCAATATTTGCACCTGCTTAACCACGAAGTGAACATGACCCAGAAAGTAAAGTGCCATGACATTAGGAAATCATATGTTTTAAAGGTGCTACAAATGAAAACGTCTAATAAGGCAGGGGGCAACCAATATTGGTGGGCATTTGCAGTTCTGAATAGGACTCACTTTTCTTCCTAATACTTTGCTGTTTTTCACTAACACTCACAAGTGTTGGCCTGTTGGCATTTCCCCTGCTCCCACCCACGTTTACCAATGGAGAGAGCAGAGCCGGCTTCTATCTGCAGACCTCACCCACACAACAGAGTCAATCATCCTCGAAGCCAGCAAAGGGACTGGTTCTCTGCTTTGTCATCAGAATTCTTTCCTTTTTGTTGCCCCAGGTTAATGAGTGAGAAACTTCAGGCCTAGAGGGAACAACAACAGATATTGAGATTCATTGCAGAGATCATATTTTTAAACGCATTTGAGGACAAGAAGCCTATGTTCTAATCTGAGGATGTGTGAACTGAATTGAAACATTCTCTTTCCCTCAAAATGACTACAATTTTTTTGAAAACGATTTTGTGGTCCTTATTAAAAATAAATAAAAATATCACTCTATCACTCCTAAAAGGCATGCCGTAGCAGAGCTATCGAGGCAAAAAGGTTTCGAATTGGGCTTTTGTTTTAAGAAAGATATGCTGATTTAATTCCTAAATTTTTGGAGTGTGTGTGTGTCTAAGTGACATGTAATGGAGTTTTAAGATTTAAGTTCTAATAAACTCTTCCTGGGAAAGTATTATGATGATGATCATTTGCAATTAGTCAAAGCTATTCAGAGAGTCACAAAGTCCAACAGAATTCCTTCATCTCTTAATACGAATCAGGTTGCCCCTAAATTCCCACTTAGCACAGAAAAGCAAATCTGTATGTATGTATATGTGTGTGTTTGTATGTGTATGTGTGTGTGTTTGTGTTTGTATGTGTGTGTATGTGCATGCGTTTGTGTGTGCTTACATGTATACATTCCTGCAAGTATCTGAAAGAGAAAGGCAATTCACATTTTTTGACTTTGGGTTTAGTTAAATTTTTTTCTTTTTTTTTTTAAGAAGGAGTCTTGCTCTTGTCACCCAGGATGGAGTGCAATTGTGCAATTTCGGCTCACTGCAACCTCCGCCTCCTGGTTTTTCTAGTGGCTCACCTTACACAAACTGAGAAGTATGACACAAGAAAACCAGTAGAAAAATTTATAGAATGCTCCAGAAACTAAAATGTACAGGTTCAGGGCTCAATTTTTTTTTTGGTTTCCAAAATTTAAAAAGATCCTATAAAAGTTATTTATAGCTTACCGTATAAAGAAGAAAGGAACTAATCTATCTAACGTACTCTCCTTGAAAAATAAAGACTGACATGGATGTTGAATACTGTATGAATCAATAGTATGCAAACATTTTATATCTTTTTAAGCTGGGCAGAACCGGTACTGTCTTGATTAAGAAACACAAGAGGACATTTGCCCTTGCCCTAAAAAAAAAAAAAAAAAATCAAAGAGAAGATGAGGTAAACCAGATTACCACATACAATTGTATATTTTGTGCACTGCTTAAACATGCCTGACCAAAAGGTCAAATAAGGTTGGAAATGTAAGTTCTAGTTGCCTAGCTGGACTCTATGGGTCTCTAGTGTGAATTAAGCCAAATCAGAGAGAGTATAGTCGACCAGTGTGTGTCTTCTAATTTATCCACCCAGGGGGATCACTTTTTCTAAGGTCCTATAGAGGCTGGCTGTGGCCTGATGAAAATATCACATTCTTCATGACATGCATGTTCCTTGTTTAAATGCACAATTTCTTAGGCACAATTTTTTTTTTTTTTTTTTTTTTTGAGGTGGAGTCTCACTCTGCCGCCCAGGCTGGAGTGCAGTGGCGCCATCTCGGCTCACTGGAAGCTCCGCCTCCGGGGTTCACGCCATTCTCCTGTCTCATCCTCCCTAGTAGCTGGGACTACAGGCGCCCGCCACCACGCCTGGCTAATTTTTTGTATTTTTAGTAGAGACAGGGTTTCACCGTGTTAGCCAGGATGGTCTCGATATCCTGACCTCGTGATCCGCCCACCTCGGCCTCCCAATCTTAAGCTTAATTTCTTACCTGCTTAATTAATTCAGTAATTATTTATTGAGTCCTTTGGCTATGCCAAACACTGATACAATCAGAAACAAAACATAGCGCCTAATCACAAAGAGATTTTAGCCTAAGGACCAGGGAGCCTGTCACCAGATGCAATTATCTTTAGCCCCTTGTGGGGCTCTGTTCCTAAAATTATTGGGACTATCAAAATTACTGGAACTATCAAAACTAAAGCTGGCAAAATTAAGATCTGGTAGAAAATAAGGGGTTTGGAGAGATCTTGTTTCCACGACAGAGCAGATTCTCCCATGTTAAAAACCTGCTCCAACAGTGAACTTTTCTCTTGATGAATTTTATCTAGTTAGAAAACATTATTGCATCCCTGGGATTTAGGAAATTACAGAATTTCCTACCGATTCCGCAATTTGTGGACTCTAGAATTAGTTTCTCTAGGTCTAATACAAATGCTGCCTTTTATTAATATACAACCTAGGGCAGGTTCTGTGCCTCACTTTCTCATCTGTTAGATATGGATTACAATAATGCATTTACCTTATGAAATTCTTATCATGATAAAAATGAAATAAATCACAAAAAGTGACATGAATACATATTCTCTCTTTTCTGCATTTAAGTTGCAAATCTCATGTTGCTGCTAAGTTTGAATGTAATGGCTTTGGGTGTTGGGGGTTTGTCATTGTTTTGTTTTGTACATAGATTTCTCCCTTGGTTTATTCTCACACTGTCAAAGTTCTCAAAAAATTCGTCTTTACCTCCTGAGTCTCTCACAACCTCTCAAGTATCTTCAAGTTGAAGACTGATTTTCTGAATCTGAAAAGTACAGGGTAATATTTTACAAATACTGGTTCTGAAGTCAAGACAGTCCTGAGTCTAAACTTGCCTCTGCTGCTCCTCAATTCTAATGCCTCTGACGTCAGGGTCGGTCTTACAATGTGCATGTATAAGGTCATGTTTCCTTCTCTCCCTGTAAAGCTGTTGTTAAACCTACAATGTTTTGGTGGTTGTTTTGAATTTTTGGTGGGTTTTTGCCTTGTTTTATTTTGACGATCTTCATATTCAGGAAACAAATTATTTCTGTTTAAATAAACAATTTATTTAAACTCTGTAAGTCACTGTTTCTTCATTTACATACATATGTTACACATAAACTTATTTCTTAAAGTTGATGTAAAGAGTAAGTGAAATAATGCATATACAATGCTTGGCATAGTGTCAGGCATGTAGTAAATGATTTATACATGTTATTAATAATTTGTGTCTGCATTTTGCATTTGGATGTTGAAATATAGCTAGATCCCTTTTCTCTACAGTAAACCATAAACTGGCCCCCATAAGGGTCTGTGGTTGGAGGAGTCATTATCACTACCTTTTTTTTCTTTTTTGAGACAGAAATTCACTCTGTCACCCAGGCTGGAGTGCAGTGGTGCGATCTTGGCTCACTGCAAGCTCTGCCTCCTGGGTTCACACCATTCTCCTGCCTCACCCTCCTGAGTAGCTGGGACTACAGGTGCCCAACACCATGCCTGGCTAATTTTTTTTTGTATTTTTAGTAGATATGAGGATTCACCATGTTAGCCAGGATGGTTTTGATCTCCTGACCTCATGATCCACCCACCTTTTCCTCCCAAAGTGCTGGGATTACAGGCGTGAGCCACCATGCCCGGTTATCACTACCTTTTTTTTAATAGGAAATGCATTAGAATATTACAGATCTTAAATGTTGGGTGTTTATATATCAGTGGGGGATGGCTATAGTATAGTGGCTATTTTGACAGGCTGAGTGTAGAGACCAAAGTAAAAGCATCCTTGGGGAAGTCTCTTAGTCTATTTGTGTTGCTATAATGGAATACAGAAGGTTGGGTAATTTGTAAAGAAAATAGGTTTAGTTGGCTCCCCATTCTGCTGGCTAGAAGAGTGGGCATCTGGTGAAAGCCTCAGGCTGTGTCCTTTCATGGCAGGAGGTGAAGGGGAGCTGTTGTGTGCAGAGATCACATGGTCAAAGAGGAAGCAAGAGAGGGAGTAGGGAGGGGCCAGGCTCTTCTCAACAATCAGCTCTCACTGGAATTAACAGAACAAGAACTCACTGATTACCATGAGAATGTCACCAAGTCAAGAGGGATCCATCCCCATGACCAAAACACATTAGGCCCAACCTCCAACATCGGGGATCAAATTTCAACGTGAGGTTTGGTGGTACAAACATCAAAACTCTAGCAGGAAGTGACCTCTAGACTGAAACCTGGAG
This sequence comes from Theropithecus gelada, assembly GCF_003255815.1. NCBI lineage: Eukaryota > Metazoa > Chordata > Mammalia > Primates > Cercopithecidae > Theropithecus > Theropithecus gelada. The sequence continues at coordinate 16,624,492 of NC_037685.1, read as the reverse complement.
GATAAGCAGGAGCTAGTCAGGTAAGCAAAGGGGAAGGAAATCTACAAGCAAGGGAGCAAGATGCACCAAGTCCTCAAGGTGAGAAAGAGTTGGTGTGTTAGAGAGACCAGTGTGATTAAATTGTGATTTGTCATATTTACGGAATATTGCATATTTGACCATAAGTAATGAATGAACATCTTTCAAGCTTAAGGGAATTGTTCCTAAAACACAGGCCTTTAGATTCTTAAATAACTCAGAAAATAAACCCTTTCCTTTTTGAGATAAGAAAACCAAAGCCCAAAAATGAATGAAAGAGAAGAGTGGAGATAGACGGTAGCTAACATAATGGGCATCTATTATGGTCAGGCAAGTGACATCATACACTGTTGAGGCTCAGAAAATGATATCCCAAAGTGAAAGCCTCAGAAGCAGCTCACTCTGATTTTCTCCTACCCTCCTGTTTCTGGCCCCTCATTCTTCCCTAAGGCAAGCCATAGAAGCTAATTCCTTCTTCACCAAGACAGATCACAGAAATCAGAACCTGTTTCCCCCAAACAGTCATGAAACCTAAAAATCTTGCTCTAACTTTCCCTCCATCTTTCTGTTTAAAAATTGGTTATAAAAGAATTATCTGACCTACCTGGTTTGATTGTAGGTCGTAAAACTTCCACTGCAGAGAGTGTCCTGCCTCACAGAGGGAAGGAATGCTGCACAGGGATGCCAAGAAGAATCTGAACAGACAGGTCTTCCTGAGTTTCCCCATTCAACCCATTAGCAGGAGAACATACCCTTTTTTCCAATCCTATTTCTATTTAGCTGTCCATAATATGTTGAACCTAAGCATAAAAATGGACAGTTTCATCTATATGTCTGGGTCTTCATTCTGAAGGCTCCTGTATCATACCCAAACTCTGATCAAATAAATTTGTATGCTTTTTCTCCCATCAATCTGTCTTTTGTCAGTGATTTGCAGTGAACCTTCAGAGGGTAAAAGGGAAGTTTTCCCTTTGCCCCTACAGCATACCTAATTGAAGAGGAGATTGTGAAATAGACATGTGAAATAACTCACTCAAAGCCATAGCTTTAGTAAGAGTAGAGCCAGAATTCAAATCCAGATTTACAGTTCTCAGAGTCTAAGATTGTTTTTGTTAGACCCCTGTGGAACTTGCGTGAGTTCATCCACATGTGAACTTATCTCTACAGTGGTGTTGAAATTGTTCGTATGTTCATTTCTGTACTAGTCTGTGAGCCTCTTGGCAGTCTTTTTCTATTTGCAAGCACAGCTCCCGGAAGATGGATAAATTCAACAAGGTAGTGGATGGATGGATGGATGGATGAATAGATGAATGGATATCTGAGAGAATAGTTGAATGGATTTTTCTGAAGGTTTATTCAATTACCTTTCAAAGGTATTGTGATACTCTTAAGTGTATTTTTAAATCTAATTAGTCACATGCATTTCAAAAAATTAATAAGAAATCTTCCATAATTTTAAAAACAAAAAATATAAAACTGAATGGTTCTAAATCCAGGAGCAGAAGTCGTTCCTATATAGTGAGTTCCTTGCAGACATAGCATGTGGCCAATTTGTTCTTTTGTCCCTTATATCTGGCCTCTGAGCATATTTGTCTGCATATAACGAAACTCTAATCAGTCAACAGTTTTGATTAGAGTACTTTATGACTGGCCCTTTAAATGATAGAATTTAAATCCACTTCTGAAAATAAAATTTTTCTAGTGGACACATAATTCTAGCCTCATCCTAAGAGGGGGCTAGAGCTAATATTTTTCCACAGAAAGAATCTTCATTTATTGCAGAAATATCTAACCACTGGTATATACAGCCATCAGCTAGTCAGAACAGATGCCGTGGCTCACCAAAAAAATGCCTCAATACATCGGAGCAGATATCCGTGTAAATAACCAGCCCAATCCACTCTGTAGGGCATAAATATCAGCCCTGCTCACAGGTCCTTGGAGATGAGGAGCAGAGACGTGGTTCATGTGGAGCAGAGAAAAACAGATGAAAGGAAAGAGGATCATAGAACTAGGCTGCAATGTGAGGACTTGGTTCTAGGAACAGAATAAAGTACAGTTTCTAGAATTTAACCACAAAATCCACATCAGCCTTCTAACAAGGCACAGGGGTTACTAAGAATATGGAGCATGGATCAGTTTGCATATTTGGCACTGAATAATCCGAGTATTGATTTAGGGGTCCTGACAAATGGAATTGGTCCAGTGGTTTTCAGAACAAAATAGAAACTCTAGGTGGAGGCTCTAGCTGATTCAGCTGTGGAAAAGAAAAAACAAGAAAACCACTTCTGACCTTGAAAAGAATATCATGTGTTAGTTAGCAGGGCCAGCTCCCTTTCTTCTTTCCCTCTGTTTCTTTCTTTTCCATCTGAATTAGCTAGAGTCAGTTTCTGTTGCTTGCAACCAGAGACTAACTAATATATCAAATACTTTGCCCTGTTCTTGACACATTTCTATTAATCTGATCTAATCTCATTAGCTCTTTGAACAACCCACTGCTTATTCATTAGTTACTTCTGCAGATGTTCATGTAATTTTGAACATTGTTCTAAAATAATTTAATGCAAGATTAATGAAGAAAACTTAGCAAGATTTGACAATATAAGTAATGAACTTTTCCCCCATGGCTTTATAGTGAAGAGGCTATTGTTGGTTATTGATCACTGCTAAGTTCCAAGGCTCTGTCTCCCACACAGCCCTGTCCCTTAGTTCATGCTGCTTTTTCCCCCTTAAATGCCCTTTCTAATATCTCCACCTGTAGAAAGCATACTTATCCTTAAAAGACTGATTTAAATATCAGCTCTGCAAAGTCTTCCCTATTTCTCAAGATAGAACTAATCACTCCACATCTGTGATTCCTGGCAACACCACTGCTGTTGGAACAGTGCCTTGGACTGCAGGTAACTTGGGTTGCCCAGAGCTATAGCAAATATTAAAAGTTACATTTTATGACTCATTGGTATGAGGATGAATATGTTAATATTATATATTAAAACATTTACTCTGACCTAAAAGTTCACTTTTTTCTTCCAATTTCAAAAGACATTAAAACATTTTTATGGACATTTAAAGGTATAGTGGACCCTTGGCCCTGTGCCTGCTACATTTAGTGGGTAAGTTATCACTGCCTGCATGTGCCCTGACTTAGACATTTTTCTCACTTATCAGTCCATAGCTTAAAGGGGCTTCTCTGCAGGGGGACAAAATTGGTTCTCATCTGGTGATGAGACAAACTTAGCATAAGGATTAAGTGATTCAGCTTCCAAGGGATTCTCTTAAACGAGGTTCGAGTTTATCCCCACCAAAGAGCATGTTGAAATTTGATCCCCATTGTGGTGATATTGGGTGGTGGGGCCTAGTGCGAGCTCTTTGGGTCAGTGGGGCAGATCCCTCATGAATGACTTGATGTCATTTTCGAGGAAGTGAGTGAGTTCTTGCACAGGCAAGATTGGATTAGTTCTCAGGGAAATGCATTCGTTCTTATGAGAGCACATTTTTATAAAGCCAGGATGCCCCTCAGGTTTTGTTTCTTCATACATATCTACCTCCCCTTTGACCTTTTCCACCATGTTATGACACAGCACAAACGCCCTCACCAGAAGCCAGGACCATGCCCTTAAGCTTCCCAGCCTGCAGAACTGTGAGCTAAATAAACCTCTTTCCCTTATAAGTTATCCAGTCTCAGGTATTCTGTTAAAGCAACACAAAATGGATGAAGACAGAGGCTTATATTTTTTCCTAATTGAATTATTTCAAGTATATAATGATCCTTTTTTAAAACAAGAATTCTAAATCCATTGAAAGTTTGCTAATTCAAAGTTTAAAAAGAATTTCTAGATAAAATCAGGGCTACTATGGGCATCAGCAGTCATTTGTTTTATCTAGGGATATACCAATTTAGAGCAAAATTTTAGTTAATCTGAAATAAAATAACTATCATTTGCATGATGCTTCACAATTTACTTAGCACTTTCACATATATTATTTATATCATCTGCACACCAAATCTGAAATATCACTGTCATTTATTTTTCATTTGACAGGAAAGAAAAACAAACCTCATACAGATTAAGTGACTTGCCCAAGGTCACACAACAGGTAGTATAGTCTGGAAGTCATATCCAGTTCTTCTAATTCCAGAACCTTACATTCTTTTTACTACATCATGCTGCTTTTAGAAAAAAAGCATCTATGTAAACACATGCATAAAAATGATGAGCTCATAATCTAAGTAGGTTGATGCTCTGTTAGAAAACCTAATGGCATTTTGTGGAGATGTAATTGTGTTGTGTGTTTAGTTCTAAACATTTCTAAAACATTTTAATAAGAAGATGGTTGACAAAATTTATTTTCAATGAGAGTCAAAACAAACAAAATAAAATTTATTTTCAATGAGAGTCAAAACAAAATTTTGTTTATGCAAAATTCTATGGATCATGAACTTTGGTTGAAATTATGACAAACATATCAGAAATACATAGATATGTGTTTATCTTTTTAATTTCAAGTTCCAGGTCTTTGCTGTTTAGGTTGTTACTGTCCCTCTTCTTTCTTTCTCTTCCCAGCCTTTCAAGCCCACTCTTTTCAGGTATACAGGCAAAAGCAAACTTGATTTTGAGAGTGTTTTCTTTCATCAACTCTTGTGCTCCTGAAAGGGGTAATTTCTCCACAAAAGAAATAAATGAAAGGGAGGAAATGGCATCAAACAAATCTGATCATGAAAAAGGCAAAATTCTTTACAGCATGAAGACTAGATCATACATTATTTTCTTCATGAAAGCTTATTAAAATCAGCCAGAATGGATCTTTGCTCTTCAGAAGAAAGTTGGGCAAACTAAAGAATGAGGCTTCAGAGATTTCAAAATGATGTGTGACTCAACGCCATACACTAGACAAATTGACTATGTCAAGTATAAATATGATTGTAGTTTTCACTGTTCTAGGAACTAGTCTCAACAGAAATTATATTAAGGTAAGTCTCCAAGGTCAGAATGTCAATAATTGAATAATTTAACATACACATTTCACCTCAGTTCAATTTCATTTCAATTACCCACAGGAAGGATGGTGAGCAGTTATAAGATTTTTCTGGAATGTATTTCCAGTTTAAAAATATGTGTTATTTGGGGGTCCGTTCCAAGATGGCCAAATAGGAACAGCTCCGGTCTGCAGCTCCCAGCATGATCAACCCAGAAGACGGGTGATTTCTGCATTTCCAAGTGAGCTCAGAAGAGAGCAGTGGTTCTCCTAGCACAGTGTTTGAGCTCTGAAAACAGACTGACCTCCTCCTCATGTGGGTCCCTGAACCCCATGTAACCTAACTTGGAGACACCTCCCAGTAGGGGCCATCTGACACCTCATACAGCCGGGTGTTCCCTGCGACGAAGCTTCCAGAGGAAGGATCAGGCAGCAATATTTACTGTTCTGCAGTCTCTGCTGGTGATACCCAGGAAAACAGGGTCTGGAGTGGACCTTCAGCAAAATCCAACAGACCTGCAGCTGAGGGGCCTGACTGTTAGAAAGAAAACTAACAAACAGAAAGGAATAGCATCAACATCAACAAAAAGGACATCCACACCAAAACCCCATCTGTATGGCACCATCATCAATGTCCAAAGGTAGATAACACCACAAAGATGGGGAGAAACCAGAGCAGAAAGTTTGAAAATTCTAAAAACCAGAGTGCCCCTTCTCCTCCAAAGGATTGCAGCTCCTCACCAGCAACGGAACAAAGCAGGACAGAGAATGACTTTGATGAGGTGACAGAAGTAGGCTTCAGAAAGTTGGTAATAACAACTTCTCTGTGCTAAAGGATGATGTTCGAACCTATGGCAAAGAAACCTTGAAAAAAGATTAGACGAATGGCTAACTAGAATAACCAGTGGAGAGAAGTCTTTAAATGACTTGGTGGAGCTGAAAACCATGGTACGAGAACTATACGACACATGCACAAGCTTCAGTAGCAGATTTGATCAAGTGGGAGAAAGGGTATCAGTGACTGAAGATCAAATTAATGAAATGAAGCAGGAAGTGAAGTTTAGAGAATGAAAGAGTAAAAAGAATCAAACAAAGCCTCCAAGAAATATGGGACTATGTGAAAAGACCAAATCTGTGTTTGATTGGTGTACCTGAAAGTGACGGGGAGAATGGAACCAAGCTGGAAAACACTCTTCAGGATGTTATCCAGCAGAACTTCCCCAAACTAGCAAGGCAGGCCAACATTCAAATTCAGGAAATACAGATTACACCACAAAGATACTCCTAGAGAAGAGCAACTCCAAGACACATAATTGTCAGATTCACCAACGTTGAAATGAAGGAAAAAATGCTAAGGGCAGCCAGAGAGAAAGGTCGGGTTACCCACAAAGTCACAAAGGGAAGCCCATCAGACTAACAGCAGATCTCTCAGCAGAAACCCTACAAGCCAGAAGAGAGAGGGGGCCAATATTCAACATTCTTAAAGAAAAGAATTTTCAACCCAGAATTTCATATCCAGCCAAACTAAGCTTCTTAAGTGAAGGAGAAATAAAATCCTTTACAGACAAGCAAATGCTAAGAGATTTTATCACCACCAGGCCTGCCTTACAAGAGCTCCTGAAGGAAGCACTAAACATGAAAAGTAACAACTGGTACCAGTCACTGCTAAAACATGCCAAATTGTAAAGACCATCAATGCTAGGAAGAAACTGCATCAACTAACGGGCAAAATAACCAGCTACCATCATAATGACAGGATCAAATTCACACATAACAATATTAACCTTAAATGTAAATGGGCTAAATGCTGCAATTAAAAGACACAGACTGGCAAATTGGATAAAGAATCAAGACTCATCAGTGTGCTGTATTCAGGAGACCCAGCTCACATGCAGAGATACACATAGGTTCAAAATAAAGGGATGGAGGAAGATCTATCAAGCAAATGGAAAGCAAAAAAAGAGCAGGGGCTGCAATACTAGTCTCTGATAAAACAGACTTTAAACCAACAAAGATCAAAAGAGACAAAGAATGCCATTGCATAATAGTAAAGGGATCAATTCAACAAGAAGAGCTAACTATCCTAAATATATATGCACCCAATACAGGAGCACCCAGATTCATAAAGCAACTCCTGAGAGACCTAAAAAGAGACTTAGATTCCCACACAATAATAATGGGAGATTTTAACACCCCACTGTCAATATCAGACAGATCAACAAGACAGAATGTTAACAAGGATATCCAGGACTTGAACTCAGCTCTGCACCAAGCAGACCTAATAGACATCTACAGAACTCTCCACCCCAAATCTATAGAATATACATTCTTCTCAGCACCACATCACACTTATTCAAAAACTGACCACAGACTTGGAAGTAAAGCACTCCTCAGCAAATGTAAAAGAACAGAAATCACAACAAACTGTCTCTCAGACCACAATGCAATCAAATTAGGATTAAGAAACTCACTCAAAACCGCACAACTACATGGAAACTGAACAACCTGCTCCTGAATGACTACTGGGTAAATAATGAGATGAAGGCAGAAATAAAGATGTTATTTGAAACCAATGAGAACAAAGACGCAACGAGGCAGTGTGTAGAGGGAAACTTATAGCACTAAATGGGACACATTTAAAGCAGTGTGTAGAGGGAAATTTATAGCACTAAATGCCCACAAGGGAAAGCAGGAAAGATCTAAAATCGACACTCCAACATCACAATTAAAAGAACTAGAGAAGCAAGAGCAAACAAATTCAAAAGCTAGCAGAAGGCAAGAAACAACTAAGAACTGAGCAGAACTTAAGGAGATAGAGACACAAAAAGCCCTTCAAAAAAAATCCATGAATCCAGGAGCTGGTTTTTTGAAAAGACCAACAAAATTGATAGACCGCTAGCAAGACTAATAAAGAAAAAGAAAGAATCAGACGCAATAAAAAAAGGATAAAGGGGATATCACCACCGATCCCACAGAAATGCAAACTACCATCAGAGAATACTATAAACACCTCTATGCAAATAAACTAGAAAATCTAGAAGAAATGGATAAATTCCTGGACACATACACTGTCCCAGGACTAAACCAGGAAGAAGTTGAATCGCTGAATGGACCAATAGCAGGCTCTGAAATTGAGGCAATAATTAACAGCCTACCAACCAAAAAAAGTCCAGGACCAGACGGATTCACAGCCGAATTCTACCAGAGGTACAAAGAGGAGGTGGTACCATTCCTTCTGAAACTATTCCAATCAATAGAAAAAGAGGGAATCCTCCCTAACTCATTTTATGAGGCCAGCATCATCCTGATACCAAAGCCTGGCAGAGACACAACTTTTTTAAAGAGAATTTTAGACCAATATCCCTGACGAACATTGATGCAAAAATCCTCAATAAAATATTGGCAAACTGAATCCAGCAGCACATCAAAATGCTTATCCACCAAGATCAAGTTGGCTTCATCCCTGGGATGCAAGGCTGGTTTGACATATGCAAATCAATAAATGTAATCCATCACATAAACAGAACCGAAGACAAAAACCACACGATTATCTCAATAGATGCAGAAAAGGCCTTCGACAAAATTCAACAGCCTTTCATGCTAAAATAAACTTGCAATAAATTAGGTATTGATGGAACGTATCTCAAAAAAAAAAATAATAAGAGCTGTTTATGACAAACCCACAGCCAAAATCATACTGAATGGGCAAAAACTGGAAGCATTCCCTTTGAAAAGTGGCACAAGACAGGATTGCCTTCTCTCATCACTCCTATTCAACATAGTGTTGGAAGTTCTGGCCAGGATAATCAGCCAACAGAAAGAAATAAAGGGTATTCAATTAGGAAAAGAGAAGTCAAATTGTCCCTGTTTGCAAATGACATGATTGTACAGTAGTAAACCCCATCGTCTCAGCCCAAAATCTCCTTAAGCTGATAAGCAACTTCAGCAAAGTCTCAGGATACAAAATCAATGTACAAAACTAAGCAACTTCAGCAAAGTCTCAGGATACAAAATCAATGTGCAAAACTCATAAGCATTCTTATACACCAATAACAGACAAACAGAGAGCCAAATCATGAGTGAACTCCCATTCACAATTGCTACAAAGAGAATAAGATACCTAGGAATACAGCTTACAAGGGATATGAAGGACCTCTTCAAGGAGAACTGCAAACCACTGCTCAACAAAATAAAAAAGGACACAAAAAATGGAAGAACATTCCATGCTCATGGACAGGAAGCATCAATATCGTGAAAATGGCCATACTGTCCAAGGTAATTTATAAATTCAATACCATCCCTATCAAGCTACCAATGGCTTTCTTCACAGAATTGGAAAAAAAAACTTTAAAGTTCATATGGAACCAAAAGAGAGTCCACATTGCCAAGAGAACCCTAAGCAAAAAGAACAAAGATGGAGCCATCACACTACCTGACTTCAAGCTATACTACAAGGCTACAGTAACCAAAACAGCATGGTACTGCTACCAAAACAGATATATAGACCAATGGAACAGAACAGAGGCCTCAGAAATAACACCACACACCTACAACCATCTGATCTTTGACAAACCTGACAAAAACAAGAAATGCAGAAAGGATTCCCTGTTTAATAAATGGTGCTGGGAAAACTGGCTAGCCATATGTAGAAAGCTGAAACTGGATCCCTTCCTTACACCTTTATACAAAAATTGATTCAAGATGGATTAAAGACTTAAATGTTAGACCTAAAACCATAAAAACCCTAGAAGAAAACCTAGGCAATACCATTCAGGACATAGGCATGGGCAAGGACTTCATGACTGAAAGACCAAAAGCAATAGCAACAAAAGCCAAAATAGACAAATAGGATCTAATTAAACTAAAGAGCTTCTGCACAACAAAATAAACTACCGTCAGAGTGAACAGGCAACCTACAGAATGGGAGAAAATTTTCACAATCTACCCATCTCACCAAGGGCTAATATCTGGAATCTACAAAGAACTTAAACAAATTTACAAGAAAAAATCAAACAACTCCACCAAAAAGTAGGCAAAGGATATGAACAGACGCTTTGACACGTTTCAAAAGAAGACATTTATGCAGCCAACAGACACACGACAAAAATGCTCATCATCACTCGTCATCAGAGAAATGCAAATCAAAACCGCAATGAGATACCATCTCACACCAGTTAGAATGGCGGTCATTAAAAAGTCAGGAAACAACCAGCACTGGAGAGGATGTGGAGAAACAGGAACACTTTTACACTGTTGGTGGGAGTGTAAACTAGTTCAACCATTGTGGAAGACCATGTGGTAATTCCTCAAGGATCTAGAACTAGAAATAATGTTTGACCCAGCCATCCCATTACTGGGGATATACCCAAAGGATTATAAATCATGCTACTATAAAGACACATGCACATGTGTGTTTATTGCAGCACTATTCACAATATCAAAGACTTGGAACCAACCCAAATGTCCATCAATGATAGACTGGATTAAAAAAGTATGTACATATACACCATGGAATACTATGCAGCCATAAAAAAGGATGAGTTCATGTCCTTTGTAGCAACATGGATGAAGCTGGAAACCATCATTCTGAGCAAACTATCGCAAGGACAGAAAATCAAACACTGCATGTTCTCACTCATAGGTGGGAATTGAACAATGAGAACATGTGGACACAGGGTGGGGAACATCACACACTGGGGCCTGTCGTGGGGTTGGGGGCTAGGGGAGCAATAGCATTAGGAGAAATACCTAATGTAAATGACAAGTTAATGGGTGTAGCAAACCAACACGGGACATGTATACATATGTAACAAACCTGCAGGTTGTGCACATGTACCCTAGAATGGAAAGTATAAAAAAAACACATTATTTTATTTATAAATAAAAATTAAATTACCTTTACAAGTGCCTTGATTTTACATATCTTACATTTTATTCACTTCATTTGTGATACGAATACAAATAATTACACTGTATGTTTTTAAAATACACAACCTAATTTTGTTATTCATTCTATATTCTTCAACTTTTTGGTCTCTGGGTCACAAAATAAAAGACGTATTTCAGGTGCTGTCCCATGAGGTTACCACTGCCACAGATTGCTTTTTATCTACAGTGGGCATCCTAATGAGAAAGTCCACAGGTCAACCAAATGCTGCATTACAACCTGGCTCAACACAGCAGTGAGGCACTTGAAGCCATGTTTGCACAGTATGTGTTCCTTGTAGTCAGGTAGTTTGTTGCCGTACTAGTAAATTTCATCTGACAATCTAAGAACAAGATTTGCTCCCCCGTATTTTACTGATTGGCACATGGAATAGCCCCCAAAATTTGGATAAACATTATAGGAGCTAAGATGAAACAGTCAGTACAGATGGAATGTTTCACAGGGCAGATGGGCTTTTGAGGATACTATTTTTCTTTTTTATGTATACATTAAGTTCTGGGATACATGTGCAGAATGTGCAGGTTTGTTGCATAGATATACACGTGCCATGGTGGTTTGCTGCACCCACCAACCTGTCATCTACATTAGCTATTTCTCCCTCCCCCGGTCCCCACCCCATGCCAGGTCCTGGTGTGTGATGTTCCCCTCCCTGTGTCCATGTATTCTCATTGTTCAACTCCCACTTATGAGTGAGAACATGCAGTGTTTCGTTTTCTGTTCCTGTGTTAGTTTGCTGAGAATGATGTTTTCCAGCTTCATCCATGTCCCTGCAAAGAACATGAACTCATCCTTGTTCGTGGCTGCATAGTATTCCATGGTGTATATGTGCCACATTTTCTTTATCCAGTCTATCATTGATGGGTATTTGAGTTGGTTCTAAGTCTTTGCTATTGTGAATAGCACTGCAATAAACATATGTGTGCATGTGTCTTTATAGTAGAATGATTTATATTTCTTTCGGTATATGCCCAGTAATGGGATTGCTGGGTCAAGTGGTATTTCTAGTTCTAGATCCTTGAGAAATCGCCACACGGTCTTCCACAATAGTTGAACTAATTTACACTCCCACCAACAGTGTAAAAGCGTTCCTATTTATCCACATCCTCTACAGCATCTGTTGTTTCCTGACTTTTTAATGACTGCCATTCTAACTGGCATGAAATAGTATCTCATTGCAGTTTTGATTTGCATTTCTCTAATGACCAGTGATGATGAACTTTTTTCATATGTCTGTTGGCCACATAATGTCTTTTTTTTGAGAAATGTCTTTTCATATCCTTTGCCCACTCTTTGATGGTGTTGTTTGTTTGTTTCTTGTAAATTCCTTTAAGTTTTTTATAGATTCTGGATATTAGCCCTTTGTCAGATGGGTAGATTGCAAAAATTTTCTCCCATTCTGTAGGTTGCCTGTTTACTTTCATGATAGTTTCTTTTGCTGTGCAGAAGCTCCTTAGTTTAATTAGATCCCATTTATCAATTTTGCCATTGCTTTTGGTGTTTTACACATGAAGTCTTTGCCCATACCTATGTCCTGAATGGTATTGCCTAGGTTTTCTTCTAGGATTTTTATGGTACTAGGTCTTACGTTTAAGTCTTTGATCCATCTTGTGTTGATATTTGTATAAAGTGTGAGGAAGGGGTACTGTTTCAGTTTTCTGCATATGGCTAGCCAGTTTTCCCAACACCATTTATTATATAAGGAATCCTTTCCCCATTGCTTGTTTTTGTCAGGTTTGTCAAAGATCAGATGGTTGTAGATGTGTGGCGTTATTTCTGAGGCCTCTGCTCTGTTCCATTGTTCTATATATCTGTTTTGGTACCAGTACCATGATGTTTTGGTTACTGTAGCCTCGTAGTATAGTTTGAAGTCAGGTAGTGTGATGTCTCCAGCTTTGTTCTTTTTGCGTAGGATTGTCTGGGCTATACTTTTAATAGTGATTTATGGAAGATCTAACATTGGTCAGGTGTGTGTTCAGCTCTAGGGAATACTAGGAGGAAGAAGACATACCCCTAATTTCAAAGAGCTCAACAGGATTATCATTATCTTACCTCCAAAATCTAGCACTCTGATTGACACACAATAGGTGCTCAGTAAATCTTTGCTGAATCAATGGAAGGTCTGCTTAGTATTACAGAAAGATTGCTACAAACACAGTCATAAACACACAGGAACTCCAAGCTGGAGGGGCAGAGTAAATAAAAGGATCAGGCATGAATGAAATGAGGGGGGATAATAATAGGTGTGGCTGGGATTAGACAATATGGAAGAGAAATGTGGTGTGAAAAAAAAATGTTCTTAAAATGGAAGATGTAGGCTGGGCTCCATGGCTCATGTCTATAATCCACACACTTTGGGAGGCTGATGCGGGTGGATAACCTGAGGTCAGGATTTTAGGACCAGCCTGGCCAGCATGGTGAAACTCCATCTCTACTAAAAATACAAAAATTAGCCGGGCGTGGTGGTGCATGCCTGTAATCCCAGCTACTCGGGAGGCTGAAGCAGGAGAATTGTTTAACCCTGGGAGGCGGAGGTTGCAGTGAACTGAGATCATGTCACCGCACTCTAGCCTGGGCAACAGAGTGAAACTCTGTCTCAGATATAAATAAATAAATAAATAAATGGAAGATGTAAATTAATTTTATAAGAAAGGAAAAAAGTTAATGAAGATATGAAAACTAAAAATTTTCCAACACTTACTTGGAAACTGAAAACTTTGACATCATTGATAAATATGCAATATTGTATTAATTTAAGCAAAAGATAAATATTAAAACATATTTTGGAGATTTTAATTACGACTTGCCATGAACAAAATCAGCAATGTTTTAAAACTTCCATTTTTTCAACCACTTAAGTTTCTATGCTGAATAATTATAGATTGTTAAGCATTGTTTTCCCATAGTAATCCTTAGTTTTTGAAATTAGTCTTTTAACTTAAGGAAGGAATGTTGTGTCATAGATGTAGTGATGGGAATGTCAAAAATAAAATTAATAAAGAGCACACTTTAAGAAAAACTAGCACTCACATAATTTATAACTATCCCAGAAAGTTCTTAATGTTTTTCCAATTTTACTTTTAATGAAAGTACATAGAGTAATAACTAATGATTTGCATAAGTCTACTGAGAATACCTTTTGATTCTTCAAAAAGAATCCCTTTGAATTAATAGAACTGGAATCAGAAATATAAGCAAGTCATCAATTTGACTTTGCCGGTGAAGTCTGCCAAGGTCCAGAGAGCAACTGAAAATCTGCCAAAGCAGACAGTGCAAATTTAACATTTCAGATCTCAGTTGCATTTTGGCTATGGGAGTTTTTTTTTTTATTGAAAAGCATGACAAATCTTAAAAGGATAATTTCTTAAAAGGACAATCTTATAATATCTATGCGAGATATAGGCATTGCTAACAAATATATTAATATATGATTCTCACCAAGATTTCTTCCTTCTTATAGCTAAAATGTAGCCAACTATCTAAGAGTTAATCTGTTGCTAAGACAGCTCTTAACTTTTGTCTCCGCCAATGGAGACTTTTTTGTTTTAGAAACCTGACAATGTTTAAAGCCCTCTCAGAGAAAACCCAGCTTCCCAATAAGATATATTTATGGGCTGGGCGCGGTGGCTCACGCCTGTAATCCCAGCACTTTGGGAGGCCGAGACGGGCGGATCACGAGGTCAGGATATCGAGACCATCCTGGCTAACACGGTGAAACCCCGTCTCTACTAAAAATACAAAAATTAGCAGGGCGCAGTGGTGGGCGCCTGCAGTCCCAGCCACATGGGAGGCTGAGGCAGGAGAATGGCGTGAACTCGGGAGGCGGAGCTTGAAGTGAGCCGGGATCGCGCCACTGCACTCCAGCCTGGGCAACATAGACAGACTCCATCACTTAAAAGGAAAAGATGTATTTATGCCTTCTTTACACATCAAAGTAATAAAAGGCATAATACATTTTTTTGAAAGACATACAATAATAAATGCATTTATGTAATTTTCAACTTTTTTCATTAACAGAAACATTCTGAATTACAAAAGACAAATTTAACCTGATTATTGATATGGGTTAGAGGTGAATGTTTCCATTTTACTTGATAACATGTAATTTGGTCCTCTAATTGCTTAGGCATTTAAACATTAGTTAGGTAAGTTTTACAGTGTTTCAAGCAACTCACAGAATAATATATTAATTTTTAAGATTATTTCAATGAAATATAGATTTATTTAAATATTTGGAATTTACCTACTCTATTCTTGCTAAAGCTTGGGACAAACCAAAATAAATATGCCAGTAGCATAATATTGCTGCCAGATTGTTAAAAAAATCTTACCAAATTTGATTATATTCAAGACCAAATTTTATTTTCAAGATATATAATGGGAACTATCAAAATGACTAAAACTTTCTATACACACAGGCCCTTATAGTCTATGGATCCAAGTTTATCCAAGTTTTACTCTATTTAAAATTGATTTGGGTCTATCAGTTTATTTTGGAAATAAAGGGATTAATTTCCTTAGAACCAATAAGAGTAGAACCTACAACAACTCGCCCATTAGAAGCAATGCAACTATTTTCCAAAATACTGGAAAGAGACTACTAGAAGATGACAATGTTCTGGAGATGTAAAGCAAAGATGTTCTGAAGAGGAAAGACAAGATGTTGTGGTCCCAGAAAGCAGTGAGGTTCAAATGATATAAAAAGCGTTAATAATTTGGCTCAGAGGGGTTGAGGGAGAAGACAGATTGATAATTATTAAAACTGTGGCAAGTAATTAGAAAAGGCCCAAGTAAAATTCTCTCTGTCTGATGTTGATACTAAACAGAGCACTTATGCTTTGGCTGAGCCTACTGTGGAAATCAACTGAACTTAGCAGTTGCTAGGGGGATAATTCTGGGGAGAAGCCAAACAAGTCAGTGTAGTCTTAGTAAATTGTACCCAAAAAAGGATTGTGCTCCTACACAGGTAGCCAACAATTATTCTTATCTCCAGATGTTCATGCCAATCTTCTCTTCAAAAAGGAGAATCTATTTCCCCTCTTCTCAGCTCTGACCTGGACTTGTGACTTATTTTGGCCAAGAGGATATAGCAGAAGTGATGGACACTGTACCTCTTCTGAGCTGAGACATTAAGTACCCTGGTGGCATCGATTTTCTCTCTCTTTTGGAAACCAGTTGTCATGCTTGAAGGAAGCCAGCTTAGACTGCTCGAGGAAGAGATCTACCTGGAAGAGGACTAAAGTGCTCCAGCCACTCAAACCACCCCAGCTGAGCCACCAGATGTGTAAAAGGGGCCCTTTTCAATCTTCCAGACCCAGCCCAGCCACCAACTAATTATACTTGTGTGACCTCAGTTGATACAACATGGAGCAGAAGAGCTGCCAGTCAACCTGTAAGAGAAATAACAATTCATAAGCCACTAATTTTCAAGGTACTTATACAGCAACAGATAACTAGAATTTACAGCAATCCAAAGGAAATATAACAAGAGCAGAGACTAGTAGCTGGAAAGTAATAGATGAATTTTAAATGAACTATTTTTCTAAAGTAACATGAACTGACAAATGCTAGGGTAGACAACAGAAGAATGGCAATAGAAAGTGGCAAAGAAAGGCAAGTAATGAGCCTGGGAGACTGATAATTGAACGTCTAGAGTCATTAAACGAAAAAGCATCTTGAATATAGGAGAAAATTTCATTGTTGTGATAAAAGAAAATTGGCCATTTTTGGTAATAGTAAAAGAGCTTACTGCATTCCAATTTGAATATGACTAGGCAGCTGAACAAAAGTTAAACAAAAATCTCTTTGGAGAAATCGGGAAGCTACTAAAGCAGTCAATACTTGAGGAGCCATGATCCCAGAGAGAAAGGAAGCTTGTTGACATGACCTCAACAATCTGCGGAAGTCTGATGCATTTGATGATTTCTAAGCTACAGCTACGTAGGACTGAGAGACTAATAAACCAATAAGCAGGTAATGTCTAAAGGCTGGAATCCTAAACAATGTTCAACAATCTCACTACTGAAAAATTAGAGTTCAGGGTGCTCCCAGGAGGAAGACTAGTAGTAAGTTTCTTCTACTTACAGTCGAGACTTCAGAAGGACTATATTCAAAGAATAAATGTGAACTACAATTAGACTTAATTTCACCAAGTACTGAAACCATCTCTGAGTCAACTCAACCTCAGGTAGAACTGCAGTGAACTTCTCTTAATCTAATTGCTAATTAGAAAGGAGGGAAAATCCTCCCTTGAAGAAGGTAACATCTATGAAAGCCTCAAATTATTTACATAATTTTTCAAACACAACGTCTGGTACTCAGTTTAAAAATTAGAAGGTATGCCTGGAAAAGACAAAATATCTGGCATATAATAGAGAAAACAGACAATGGGCACAGAACTATAGGTGATCCAGATATTACAGTTATTACTTGTAGTCTTTGAAATTATTGTAAATATATCCAAGAAAATAAATGACAAGATGGAAAGTTTCACTAGAGAACTGGAATCTATTAAAAAATTACATTTAAGTAAAAAGCCTGTAAATAGACACTACAATAACAAAACACAACCCAATAGATGAGATTAACTCCAATTTAGACATAGCAAAAGAAAAAATTAGAAACTAGAAGGAAATTTCATAGAATATATTCACTAAAGCATGGAGAGAAAAAAATGATAAAAGCCACAGTAAAAAGTGTAAACGTATAGGCTAGGTTGAAAAGATCTAACATACTCATACATAGCCTATAAAAAGTTTGAAAACAAAGAATAGAAGATTATACCTTACCAAAGATGGTCATATACTCTTTAGTATGGTACTTCTCCCACTGAAAGGTGAAATCTAATTCCTCTCTCCTTGGATTTGGGCTGGTCTTAGTGACTTTCTTGACCAGTAGAAAATGGTAGAAGTGACATTCTAGGACTTCTAATCTTGGTCATAAGAAATCTTGAAGCTTCCACTCAAGCTTCTTCAAACACTATGTTTGCTAGTCTTGAGCTATAATGTAAAAATTCAACTAACCTGAGACCACCGTACTGGAGAAGTCACATGTAGCCACCATGGTGAATATCCCCAGCTGAGCCAGGTTTCTAGTGATCCCTGCCAAGGGGACGTGTAAGAGAAGCCATCCACCAGCTGAATACCTCAAAGTGACCGCTCTTCATACCATATGAAACCCCAAAATTTCCCAGGGTTATGTTCATTATTAATGTAGCAGTTGATGAAGGGTCAAGGACATCTTGTATTTAAATGGTATGGGGTGACAAATGTTACCAACCATTTTCAGATTAGTGAAAGAGGATCTCTGATATCATAAACTGCTGAAATAACACAGAGCATCTCCTATCTACTTAGTTCACTAGAACAGAGGTCAGCAAACGTTTCCTGCAAAGTTTCAGATAGGATATACTTTAGGCTTTATAGGCCAAGCCTAGACCTACTATATATATGTAGTAGGTACTTACATATATGATATTTATGTTATATATATGTATATATTATATAATATATATTATAATGTGTATGCATGTTATATATAATATATGTATATATATAGTAGGTACTTACATAACAGAGAATAAACTGCCATTAAAATTTTATTGAAAATATTTTAATTAAATATTAATAATAGAGTATAACATTTTGTAACACAGGTCTACTAACGAGAAGAATGAAATTATTTTGGGGATGATAGCATTAAGTTTAATTGGGGTTCCAAATTAGTTTGCCCTATCATCAAATAAATTGGACAAGTTCAGCTGTAAAAACCATTCTTAGCTCATAGGCCATACAAAAATAGGCATCAGACCAGATTTGACCCACAGGCTGCGGTTTGCTAACCCCTGTACTATAATCTAAAAAAAGTAAATTGAGTAGCTTTCCTTGAAGCTCCTCTGCAATTAGGTAAATAAACACACAAGGTTAGGGTTGGTTTTGTTTTATATGCTCTTCTGTTGGCTTTGCACAAAGCAGGGAAGATCCACAAACATTTTGCTGGGTGCCTTTATGTAATTACTGAGACATATGAGTAATTATGTGGTTTGGCTGTATCCCCACCCAAATCTCATTTTGAACTGCAGCTCCCACAATTTCGTGTTGTGGGAGGGACCCAGTGGGAGGTAATTGAATCATGGGGGCAGGTCTTTCCCATGTTATTCTCATGATAGTGACTAAGTCTCATGAGATCTGATGGTTTTATAAAGGGGAGTTTCCCTGTACAAGCTCTCTTTTCTTGTCTACCACCATGTGGGTCATGCCTTTCACCTTTTGCCATGATTGTGAGGCCTCCCCAGCCACGTGGAACTGTGAGTCCATTAAAGCTGTTTCTTTTGTACATTGCCCAGTCTCGGGTATGTCTTTATCAGCAGCATGAAGAAGGACTGATACAACTAAAGTGATAAGAAACTGCCCTTCAGGTTTCTCCTCCCTTTTTTCTACATTTCTTGACTTCACTTAAGACCCCCTTTAGAAAGCCTCCCCATCTCTCTGGCACAGAATCACAGAATTGGCTCTATCTGCTAAATATATCTGGGCATTGAGACTCTCGGTTACTCATCCACTCTCTGTAAAATCTCCCCTACTTAAGTGTAAGCATCTTCATTATCAAGAACATTTTTTCCAACTGCAGTCATTTAAATTATGATATAAATTGCTTTGAATTTAACTAAAGTAGAAGTTGGTTACTGGTCTGCAAGTATCCCCTCCGTACCTTACGGATAGTCCTATCTCTTCCTCTAAGTGTGTGACAATGTCTCCTTTAATATAGGGAGTGTTTGCTAAGAAACACATTGTTGTGCTAGATCTAAGACAAAAACCAACACCATCAATGAAAATAGTTACATGGTATCATTATGTTCACCTGTAATTAGCTATGGGGTTTTTGTTAAAACCCAACAGACTGTATCTGAAAAACAATGTGATCTGAGGTGAATCAACCTTCTTAGAAAAATTCCAGTAACTCCTACTAAAAATTGCACACTACCATTAAATAAATTCACATGTTGCTAACAAAAACGCACGGTTTAGATCATTGAATTCAATTAGCCTACAACGGAAACAGTACTATTTTGGAAAAGACAGAATTTTAACTGTCATTACTAGGCATCCTCCCATTCTCCCATTTTATTTCTTTGTATGAAAACATTTATTTTGTAAGAACTAAACTATTTTTGAAATTCTCTAGAGGCACAATTTGTCTGAAATGATAGATAATGAGAAATGTATAAGATACGTAATTAGCAGATACTTGCACAAAAAAATGAATAACCTAAAACTGGAATTTCTTCATTATTTTTTCTGTGCCTAGAAAATCAAAGAAGATTATATTCATCTTTTCTTCAAACTCTCTTACATGGTGTTTTGTTACTTTTATATTTTCTTATAATGAGTGAGTTATCTTAAATGACTATCTTTTTTTTTTTTTTTTTTTTTACTATTTTTTTTTTTTTGAGACGGAGTCTCGCGCTGTGTCACCCAGGCTGGAGTGCAGTGGCGCGATCTCGGCTCACTACAAGCTCCGCCTCCCAGGTTCACGCCATTCTCCTGCCTCAGCCTCCGAGTAGCTGGGACTACAGGCGCCCGCCACCACGCCCGGCTAGTTTTTTGTATTTTTAGTAGAGACGGGGTTTCACCATGTTAGCCAGGATGGTCTCGATCTCCTGACCTCGTGATCCGCCCGTCTCGGCCTCCCAAAGTGCTGGGATTACAGGCTTGAGCCACCGCGCCCGGCCTTAAATGACTATCTTATCTTGCCCAATCCTTTGTCCACATATTTCCATCTACAGAATTACAGCACTAGAATTTGGCCCAATGATGGGCCAAACTATGTTGGTTAAATTACCAACTCCTAAGAGTTCCCACCAACTTGAGCAATTACATTTTTGTTCACAAGGACATGAAAGGATTTCTGTCAACGTTGTCTGCTTTCCTAACAGAATTACACTTTGACTTCTGATAATTGAATCTAAACTTTAGGGTGGGCCTTTCCTCTGGAATATGTTAATTAAGACCCCAAGGATCTTAGCATATTTTGCTTATCTAACATGTCCAATATGTCATTCTCTTTCTCCTGGAACAGATTCTCTTATGGAAACAATATATATACATTTTTTTGTCTCAACAAAGATGCATTAAGCCTAGGCATGGCAGTTCCTAAAACCATAGTAAATGTCATTGTGCAAATTTTAGTTACTTCAAAAGGGCAGAATCATCAGAAGACTCATAGCTGTTGGCTTCGTTTGTCACGTGAGAATGGAATTGAACAACTGCACCAAAGATTTTCTGTACTTGGTTCTAAGAGCTTTTCATGAAAACATAAATGTGTTCCATCATTTTATTTTATTTCCTGTTTCCATATGTCTTCATCATGATTCCTCCATTTTGTCACCATGCATTCTGGGAAGGATAGTTCATTTTTGGATTATCAGTAACCACACATGGCAAGGATTTCATTGTTAATCAATTGAGTTGTAAGTGAATTCTACTATTAGCTACATCTAGAGTATCTCACTCTTCTCTGAATTTTCCCAAAGCATACCCTTAGTACGTGTTATGGGCTGAACTGTGTTCTCCCCAAAGTTTTATATTGAAATATCAACCCCCTTACCTTGGAATGTGATTGTATTTGGAGATGCGGTCCTCACGGAGGTAATTAAGTTTGAATGAGGTCATGAGGGTGGGCTGTAACCCAATATGACTGGTATCCTTATAAGAAGAGGAGAATAGAGCCGGGCACAGTGGCTCATGCCTGTATTCCCAGCACATTGGAAGGCTGAGGCGGGTGGATCACCTGAGGTCAGGAGTTCCGGACCAGCCTGGCCAACATAGTGAAAACCCATCTCTTCTAAAAATACAAAAATTAGCTGGGCATGATGGCGCATGCCTGTAATCCCAGCTACTCAGGAGGCTGAGGCAGGAGAATCGCTTGAACCTGGGATTCTTGCAGGTTGCAGTGAACTGAGATGGTGCCATCGCACTTCAGCCTGGGGGACAAGAGCGAGATTTCATCTAAAAAAAAAAAAGGAGAATAGGACACAGGCACAAAGGAAGACTAAGTAAAAACAAAGGAGGAAACACATTATAAGCAAAAGAGAGAGAGATCTCAGAAGAAATCAATCCTGTGAACCCAAAATATCTGAGACAGGTCTCAACCAATTTAGAAAGTTTATTTTGCCAAAGTTAAGGACACGCATGTGACACAACCTCAGGAGGTCCTGATAATGTGCCAAGGTGGTCAGGGTACAGCTTGCTTTTACACATTTTAGAGAGACATGAGACATCAATCAATATGTGTAAGATGTACATTGATTCGATCCCATAATATGCGACAACTCGAAGCAGAGGCTTCCAGGTCATAGGCAGATAAGAGAGAAAAGGTTGGGTTCTTTTGAGTCCTTGGTCGGCCTTCCACTGAATACACAATTTAGTCTGGCTCAGTGATTCTGCATTTCTACATAAACAATAGGGTAGAAGAAGCAATCAGATAGATGTGTATTTGTTTCAGGTAAGCAGAGGGATGACTTCATGTCCTGCACCTGTGGAGATAAGCTATCCTAATGCAGTTCTGCTGAATTTCGCCCTGGCAATGGCGTTTACATTCCTATCTTATCTAGGAATAAAATGGGAGGCAGGTTTGCCTGACATAGTTCCCAGCTTGACTTTTCCCTTGGCTTGGTGATTTTGGGGGTCCTAAGATTTATTTTCCTTTCACAACACCTTGATCTTGGACTTCTAGCTTCCAGAATTGTGAGAAAATAAATTTCTGTTGTCTGAGCCCCCCAGTCTGTGGTACTTTATTATGCAGCCATAGCTAGCTAATACAGTATGCCAATCCAGGCAACAGTTATTTATGCAGTATTTTAGCTTATAGAGGTCAACCTTATGAGATCCTTGGAATTAAAGTCCACATCCTAAACATGTCCTCTGCAACATACTCTTTTGCACATAACAGATGTTTAACAAGTATAAACTGAACAAATTAATTTTAAAATACAGAAATAGTACATGATTTGTCTACAAGAATATTTTAAAGCAAGCTTTGAAATACATTTTTTTTTAAATACATTTAATTTTTAAACACAATATTAAGGAAAAGGACTTGTAAGTATTATGATGTTCTACTATGAATAATACCTAACATGGTATTATGATCTTGAAAGAGCTTTTATATATATGGTAATTGGATTAGTTCCCTATCACCGCTATAACAATTTACCATAAATAGAGTAACTTGAAACAACACAAATTACCCTCTCCCAGTTGTGGAGGTCAGAAGTCTAAAATCCAGGTCTTGTCAGGACTGCTGCCTCCCAGAGGCTCAGGGAAGAATCTGTTTCCTTCACTTTTCCAGTTGGTAGAAGCTGCCTGCATTCCGTAGCTCCTGGCCCCTTTCCCCATCTTCAAAGGGCATCCCTCCAACCTCTGATTTTGTCACCACATCTTCTTTTTTTGACTTTGATCCTCCTGCCTTCCACTTATAAAGAAACTTGTGATGATGTTAAGCCCATCTGGATAATCTCCTCATCTCTAAATCCTTAACTTAATCATATCTGCTAATCCCTTTTACCATAAAAAGTAATATACTCACAGATCCCAGTGATTACAACCATGGACATCTTTGGAGGACCATCCATCAGCCTACCACATATTTGGGCAAGCTCTGGGCTAGTCACGCTGTAATAGAAGCAAGTGAAGAGGCTAAAGCAGCCCTGGAGACTGCCCAGAAAAGGAAGTAGAGAAGAGAACCTGCTCCAAGGTGAGTATAAGTAAAGGCAGACAGGCAGGCGAGGGTCAGTGTTTAAAAGGCATATCAAGCTCAGGAGTGGTCCCAGAAAATGAAAGTAAAACTTGTTCCCAGTTCCTGTCAAGCCCACCACCATGGTAAATTAACTTTTAATTTATTTAGTAGGATGGAGAAATGGAAAGTATATGCCTGCTAAATTTGAAAATTAATTCCATTTAAACGATGAATTCTGGAAATCATTCCAGGTCCATGTCCTAAAAAGTACTTAACCCTTACAGAGATATCATATTAAAACATAATTTAATGACCAACAGGTATATGAAAAATACTCAACATCACTAATTACCAGGGAAATGCAAATCAAAACCACAGTGAGATATCATTAAATATTAGTAAATTAGTATAGTTATTATGGAAAATAGTATGGACATTTCTCAAAAAAAACAAAAAAAAAACCCAGAACTATTATATAATCCAGCAACCCCACCATTGGATATTTATCCAAAGGAAAAGAAATCGGTATACCAAAGGGATACCTCCACTCGCATGTTTATCACAGCTCTATTTACAATAGCAAAGATACGGAATCAGCCTAAGTATCCATCAGTGGACAAATGGATATGGGAAATATGGTATATATACACAATGGAATACTATTCAGCCACGAAAAGAATGAAATCATGTCACTTGCAGCAACATGGGTGGAACTGGAGGTCATTTTATTAAGTGAAACGAGCCAGGCACAGAAAGACACATATCGCATGTTCTCACACACATGTGGGAGCTAAAAAAGTTGATCACATAGAGATAGAGAGTAGAATGATGGTTACCAGAGGCTGGGAAGAATGTGTCTGTGGTGGGAAGTGGGTAACAAAGACAGGTTTGTTAACGGGTACAAACATACGGCTAGATAGAATAAGTTCTAATGTTCAACAGCAGAGTAGTGTGATTATATAGTTAACGTATTGTATATTTCAAAATAACTAGAAGAGAGCACTTAAAATGTCCCTAGCACTTGGAAATGATAAACATTGGAGGTGACAAGCACCCCCTAAACCCTAACTTGATAATTACACAGTCTATGCACATAACAAAATATCACATCTACCCCCATAAATATGTATAATGTGTATTAATTTTAAAATGTCAAAAAAAAAAAAAAGACTAAGCATGATGGCTCACATCTGCAGTCTCAGCACTTTGGGAGGCCAAGATGGGAGGTTTACGAGAGCCCAGGAGTTCAAGACCAGCTTGGGCAACATAGTGAGGCACCCTATCTCTACAAAATCTTTATTTTTAATTTCAAAATAATTTGATATGTAATAGTTTAATCACTTTAATAGCACTGCTGAGAAAGTGACACCATTAAATTTCAGATATATATATATATATATATATATATATATATATATAAAATGATTATATCTCAGTAGGAAGTATAGACCATAAAGTTTAATAACTTATTCTGAGATTATGATCAACTGGGTATCCTGGGTAGGAATTTTACAGAAATATAAAATAAACACAAATAAGCAAAAAACCAAAACAATTTTGGCTTGGAAAATAAATGGCAAACTTGGTTGTTTTGTTTTGTTTTGATATTTTGCCAGAATTTTTCAGATATATTATCTACTTTGCTTAATTAGTCCAACCTTATAGCTGCATGAAGTGAACATACTTTATGACTCTCTTTAATCTTTCTACCAGTATCTATTGTTAAAGCAAACTAAATATAGCCTGAGAAGGACTCCGTACTTCTATATTTGAGTCCTGGTAGATGAACTGTAATGTAGCTTAATAGTCAGACAAGATTGAAAACCTAATTTAGAAGTATGCACTTGTAATAATAGCTGTGGCCAATCCCAGCAGCCATACTTCAACCACTCATAGGCTGCTAACTGTTCAAACTGTGTTCAAATAAGGCAAACGCCAATCTGTAACCAATCCAGCCATTGCTGTACCTCATTGCTAATTTTTGTACATCATTACCCTCTTTTTGTTCTATAAATCTTCTTCCACCACGTGGCTGCACTGGAGTTTGTGAATCTGCTGCAATTCTAGGGGCTGCCTGATTCATGAATCGCTCATTGTTCAAGCAAACTCCTTTAAATTTAATTTGGGTATATTTTTTCTTCTGTCACTATTTACCAACTAACTATAAAGTTTTAAGATTTTTCCTAAATATAAAACTAAATTATTTTTATGACTTACTGAAAGTTAAAACTACTAAAATTATGCAAAGTTTCACACACACACGAACGTGTGTCATGCCATGAAAATATTCAAAACATACAAAAGCATCTGAATAATTTTGAAACCTCTAAAACATAACATGTTACAGGGACCGAGGGAAAACTTCCCCTTAGCTTTCCAAAGGTTCACTTAAAGTCAACTGACAAAAGGCAGATTAATAGGAGGAAGGCATACAAATTTATTTATTTGATCATAGTTTTATATATGACACAGGAGCCTTCAGGATGAAGAACCAAAGATATAGAGGAAACTGTTCATGTTCATGCTTAGGTTCAGCAAAGTATGGACAGCCTTGTAGAAATATGATTGGACAAAAATGGCATGGTCTAATACAAACAGACTGAGCGAGGAAGCCCAGCAAGGCCTGTGTGTCTGGATTCTTCTTGGCCTCTACACAGCATTCCTTCCTTCTGGGTGTAGGACAGGATCCTCTAGAATGGGGGCTCTTACAATCTACAATCAAACAAAGTAGGTCAGATAATTTCTTTATGACCAGTTTTTACACAGAAAGGTGGAGGTAAAGTTAAAGTAATATGTTTAGGTTTTTATGGCTGACTTTGGGAAAAAGGGTTCTGGTTGCTACGACCCACCTTGGAGGAGGGATTCTAGTTTCTATGGCTAGCCTCAAAGGAGAATGAGGGGGCTAGAGACAGGAGGACCAGAGAAAGTCAGAGAAAAACTTTTGCTTCCAAGCTGCTCTGAGACCTTCATTTCGGTGTATTATATTCTGACCCCTAATAATGTAAATCACACATCACCAGGACTGTTTTTAGTCGCTATTGTTCATACGTCTGAGTAAATAGATGTATTCAGTATTCTCTGTCACCGGGTAGAGTAGCAAATAGGAGTTCGTTTAACAGTTTAAACTTTTTACTAGCTGTGTAACTATAGGCAAATCACATAACTTCTCTGAGCCTCAGTTTCCTTCTCTGAAAAATGAAGGAACTAAATTAGAGGTTGCATAAATTGCTTCCTACTCTCAGATTCTATGATTTTTAGGTCTGTGGGTCCACTTTACCCACATAGTAAAACCCCTCTATGGTGAATTTCAGATCAATTTTATAATTTTTAGTCAAATAAAATGTTAGGAAGTCACATATTATTAGAATTAAGAACCTAGAAATAAAACAACTGAGAGAGAGAAATTAAGTGAAAAAAAACCCTGGTGCATGTAAAGTTCTTTCACTTTTTTTTATTTCAGTAGGTTTTTGGGGAACAGGTGGTGTTTGGTTACATGAATGAGTTATTTAGTGGTGATTTCTGTGATTTGGGTGCACCTGTCACCCGAGCAGTGTACACTATACCCAATGTACAGTGTAGTCTTTTATCCCTCACCACCTCCCACCCTTTCCCCCAAGTCCTCAAAGTCTATTGTATCATTCTTATGCTTTTGCATCCTCATAGCTTAGCTCCAACTTATAAGTGATAACATACAATGCTTGGTTTTCCATTCCTGAGTTACTTCACTTAGAATAATAATCTCCAATTCCATCCAGGTTGCTGCAAATGCTATTATTTCATTCCTCCTTATAGTTGAGCAGTATTCCATAGTGTGTATGTATGTATATATATATGTGTGTGTATATATATATATGTATATATATATATATATATACATATATATATAAATTTCTTTTTTCACTCATTGATTGATGGGCATTTGGGCTGGTTCCGTACTTTTGCAATTGAGAATTGTGCTGCTATAAACATAAGTGTGCAAGTATCTTTTTCATATAATGATTTATTTTCCTCTGGGTGGATACCCAGTAGTGGGATTGCCGAATCAAATACGTTTTTATAAAAAGGAACATCCATACATCAATGTAATAAAAGCCATCTGTGACAAACCCACAGCCAACATAATACAGAATGGAGAAAAGTTGAAAGTATTCCCCCAATAACTGGAACAAGACAGGAATGCCCACTCTCGTTTTTTCTATTCAACATAGTACTGGAAGTCCTAACCAGAGCAATCAGACAGGAGAAAGAAATAAAGGCATCCAAATCAGTAAAGAGGAAGTCAAATTGTCACTGTTTGCTGGTTTGCTGATGATATGATTGTACACCTAGAAAACCCTAAAGACTCCTCCAAAAAGCTCCTAGAACTGATAAATGAATTCAGCAAACTTTCAGGATACAAAATTAATGTACATAAATCAGTAGCTCTGCTACACTTCAGCAGTGACCAAGCTGAGAATCAAATCAAGAATTCAACCCCTTTAACAATAGTTTCAAAAATAAAATAAAATAAAATAAAAGACTTAGAAATATACCTAACCAAGGAGGTGAAAGACCTCTCTACAATGAAAACTACAAAACACTGCTGAAAGAAATCATAGATGACACAAAGGAGTGGAAACACATCTCATGCTCATAAATGAGTAGAATCAATAGTGTGAAGATGACCATACTGCCAAAAGCAATCTACAAATTTAATGCAATTCCCATCAAAATACCACCATCATTTGTCATAGAACTAAAAAAAAAAATCCTAAAATTAATATGGAACCAAAAAAGGATCCCGCATAGCCAAAGCAAGGCTAAGCAAAAAGAACAAATCTGGAGGCATCACATTACCTGATTTCAAACTATACTATAAGGCCATAGTCATCAAAACAGCATGGTACTGGTATAAAAATAGGCACATAGACCTATGGAACAGAATAGAGAGCCCAGAAAGAAACCCAAATGCTTACAGCCAATTGACAAAGCAAACAAAAACATAAGACACCCTATTCAACAAATGGTGCTGGGATAATTGGAAGCCACTTGTAGGAAAATGAAACTAGATCCTCACCTCTCAACTTATACAAAAATCAACTCAAGATGGATGAAGGACTTAAATCTAAGACCTGAAACTATAAAAATTCTAGAAGATAACATCAGAAAAACTCTTCTAGGCATTGGCTTAGGCAACGGTTTCATGACCAAGAACCCAAAAGCAAATGCAATAAAAACAGAGATAAATAGGTGGGACTTAATTAAACTAAAGAGTTTTGCACAGCAAAAGGAACAGTGAGCAGAGTAAATAGACAATCCACAGGGTGGGAGAAAATCTTCACAATCTATACATCTGGCAAAGGACGAATATCCAGAATCTACAATGAACACAAACAAATGAGCAAGAAAAAAAATCCCATCAAAAAGTGGGTTAAGAGTATGAATAGACAATTCTCAAAAGAAGATTATACAAATGGCCAACAAACATATGAAAAGATGCTCAACAGCACTAATGATCAGGGAAATGCAAATCAAAATCACAATACGATACCACCTTACCCCTGCAAGAATAGCCACAGTCAAAAAAACAAAAAATAATAGATGTTAGTGGTGATGTGGTGAATAGGGAGCACTTCTACACACTGCTGTTGGGAAGGTAAACTAGTACAACCACTATGGAAAACAGTGTGTAGACTCCTCAAAGAACTAACAGTAGAACTACCATTTGATCCAGCAATCCCACTCCTGGCTATCTATGCGAGGAAAAGAACTCTTCATATGAAAAAGATACTTGCACATGCATGTTTATAGCAGCATAATTTGCAATTGAAAAAATGTGGAACCAACCTAAATGTTCACCAATCAACAAGTGGAAAACGAAACGGTGGTGTGTGTGTGTGTATATATATATATACACACACACATACACACACACAATGGAATACCACTCTGCCATAAAAAGGAATGAATTAATGGCATTTACAGCAACCTGGCTGGGATTGAAGACTACTATTCTAAGTGAAGTAACTCAGGAATGGAAAACCAAACATCGAATGCTCTCACTCATAAACGGGAGCTAAGCGATGAGGATGCAAACACATAAGAATGACAAAATGGACTTTGGGGACACAGAGGGAAAGGATGGGAGGGGGTGAGAAATAAAGACTACAAATTGTGTTCCGTGTATACTGCTTGGGGATGGGTGTGCCAAAATCTCACAAATCACAACTAAAGAACTTACTCATGTAACCAAATACCACCTGTTCCCCCAAAACCTATGGAAATAAAAAATTTAAAAACAGTAGTATTCATAATAATTTTACCCTTAAAAATAAAATAAATGAAAAAGAAACATCAATTTCCTTCTCTCGACCTATTCTTCCACATGCTCCTAGATGCTGCCCGGGTGATCCTGTTGTGGAGGTTGCAAATTCAAGTGTATTCTCCAGAAGGAGTTGTTGACATATATGGAGCAAGAAAACAAACGAACAAAACAAAACAGAAGCTAATTGTTGTCCTTGGCAAAAGAATTATAGAACTACATACAGGTGTGATCTCAGAGCTGCAATGCAAACAGCACAGAAACAAGCTATTTGACAATGTCTAGCAAAGACCAAGAGGAGAATTTCTATAAGAAGACTCAGAGTATAGAGCCAGGAGAAGGCTGTGGGCCAAGAAGAAAACCATTACAAAGAAGAGTTTGCTGTAACAAAGTTATTTCTCCACAGAGAAATAACTAATGGCCCACAGCAGGGGCAGAGAAGTAACTTTATTATAGCAAACTCTTCTTTTTTAATAGTTCTCTTATACTTGCACATTTAACCATGAATGTCCCCTTACCTGACTAGGCTTACCTGGCCTGTCCACCTGCAGTAGTCACCCCCACCACCCACTGACTCTGTGTGGAAAAGGCCAACGCATTTTCGTAGAGAAGAACAGATGGGTGCATATGGCCGTAGGCAGTTCTGTCTTCCCAGAAGAACCAGCTTGTTCTGGCAGAAGGGTTTGGAAAATGAACTGAAGGAACCACTCTGTTCAGACAAAGCAAAAACATCACCATTTCTCCTTTTGTATGCATAATTGGAAGCTACATGTATTAATCCTGTTGATTAGAAAAAGCTGGTAAACAGAGTGTGTTGTTTTCTGGGACCAGCTGAGAATAATTTCATTCGATCTCATATTTAGTAAACTGGGTTGTAGGGGATTGAGGTGGGAGGAGGTAATCTTGTTTCACTAAAGAATCTTTTAAGTGAAGCAAATTTGGTCAGAGATGCTATCAAAACCCTTTCAAAAACAAAATATCCCCTGCCCACTAGCCCGGTTTGACCCATGAGAAAGACAATGGTTTAGAGACAAAACAAAAGCAAATGTATGCAATTACCTATTATTTTTATCAAATCTAAGCTGCTTAGACCACCATGGTTTGCTTTTTTCCTCTCCATATCAGGTACATATTGTGGGAAATCTGGGTGGTTTCCCAAAAGGCATAGTAGGAAGTATGCAGTCGTTCAGGAAAAATCACATTCTCGGCCGGGCGCGGTGGCTCACGCCTGTAATCCCAGCACTTTGGGAGGCCGAGGCGGGCGGATCACAAGGTCAGGAGATCGAGACCACGGTGAAACCTCGTCTCTACTAAAAATACAAAAAATTAGCCGGGCGCGGTTGTGGGCGCCTGTAGTCCCAGCTACTTGGGAGGCTGAGGCAGGAGAATGGCGGGAACCCGGGAGGCGGAGCTTGCAGTGAGCTGAGATCCGGCCACTGCACTCCAGCCTGGGCGACAGAGCGAGACTCCGTCTCAAAAAAAAAAAAAAAAAAAAGAAAAATCACATTCTCTAGTGATCTCCAAATAAGAAAGTGTCCTTCCTAACTCCTTTATTTATTTGCTTTTCCAGTTCATTGCTCAGCACTTCATCACTGACCTCAGGGATGAGGTTGGCTTGTTTGCAAATGGGCAGATGTCCCTCATTGGACCTGGTATGCCTGTGACAAGAAAGGCTAGAGAATATGAGACCAAAAGAACATAGGGGATCAATCTTGAGTGCAGCTCCTCAGAATCTGCGTAAGGCAAGCTAATGGACAGGCAGAAGTCCAAGTTGCCCAAACACTTTGAGTTCTGCTGTATCCTAGTATGGTGGGTCTGGGATGGCAGCTGATGTCATAACACCCAAATGTGAAGCAGAAAGCAAGTGTATATAATGTGGGACGTAGTTCTTTCATGGTCTGGCTTGCCTCAATGGTAAAGCTATAGTACATGTACCTATGAATATTAGATATTCATATATGTTAATATTATTGCTTTAGGCCAGGTTTTAAATATTAAATAGTCAAATGTATTCATTTTGTTCTTCTAAATGGAGTTTTTGAAAATGATTGAGTAGTAGGATCTTCAGGGTTAAAATTTTGGGTAAGAAACCTGGTGTGGCTAGTCTATGGGTCTAACTAGTGGCAGATCAATAGGTTTTCAAATCCACTGAAACTAATGATTATTTTCTAAGAGTGTTGAAGAGCTAAACTAGGACTCCTGGTTACCAGGCATCTGCATGAAGGGAGCAATAAAGCATTGTCATTGTAAGGTCAGGTCTCAAGCTACCAGCTAAGCATCACAATCTTGGCATAGCATATTACTTAAACAGAAAAGACAGAGTCCTAATAATACTATATTTTTATGTTTCTCTAAAGTAGATTAAACAATACTACACTTTTTATTTTTCTCTAAAGTAGATTAAAATGTCTCTGTTACATTATTTCTTTCTGATTGTGTGTGTGTGTGTGTGTGTGTGTGCACGAGAGAGAGAAAGAGAGAGAGAGAAATGGAGCAAATTGAGCCCAGCGAAAACAAGTGTCTTGTTCAGCAAGGTAACAGATTGAATTAAATATACTGGAGTTTCCTCATTCTAAAATTTCTCTACAAGATGCCTAAGCAACTAGACAAATCAGTTAAAGTCCGTGATTGATATCAAAGAGGGCAAACCACAAACAGATTGAATTTTCACTTTCCACCAGACACATGCTTCTGCTTAAAAAAGCTACCAGTAAATCTTATCAATTATCTCATGTGAAAAATGGTACTCATGTTGCAATTTCAAAATTTCTTCTAAAGATAAGCTATTCAGCAACAAGATCTGCAAATTATCTGATGTTAAAAGACCGGAAAAATTGTATTTTCTTCCATCTGATACAAACAGAAATCACTCAAACTCAAGAAAAGACAGGTCTGTGATGTAATCAGATTATTTTAATTGTGTAAGCCAAATGTTTTTCTGTTGCATTATAGAAGCAAAACAGCAGGACTGTCGCTTTTCATGCTCATAGGTCAATATCAGCTCCTTAGGGATGCTGATGTGAACATGTAATAACTTCCAAATCCGAAAAGTTGTTCAATCTTCTACTGGAGAAGAAAAAGGAATGACATTTTGAACATATCTTCTCTACCATACCAGGTCAGCCCTCAGATATATTTTGAATTTTATTTAAAATTGTTTTCCACAAAAGCTTTATATGGAGCATTCTATATATGATAGATTCATACAATTTTAAAAAGTCAAAGTAATAGCCTGCTAATGAGCTTTAAAGCTTCAAACGGACAAAGGTATTTCCTATTCAATGCAGGAAAACTTTGGTTGACATTGTACTTGCTCTCATGACATGTTGTAACAGATATTCCACTGAATTCATTTTGTCAACATACAATTTACCTCTACTTTGGTAAACATGAGTTTTCTCAGTTATGCTGCCAGACCAAAAGGTCCAATTTTCAAAAAGATTTCACAGTATTTAAGCAGATGTTTAAACAATTGTTTCTGTGTAAACAAGTAAAAAGTGAGCAGACCCTAGAGAGAGGTATCCCACATGAAATTAATATCCTTTGTGTGACACTGCCTACCCTATGCTGAGCTGTCGGTTATGCATGTTAGCTGGTGTGCCCAGGGGCCTGGAAGGAGCTCAAGGGTGAGACATGGCTTGGCCACAAACAAAAATTTTCCCAATAACTGTTTACAGCAGTGATGAAGCTGGCTTCAGAGCAGACTCTATGTGGTTTGTCTCATGTTTATGAGCAGATCTTAGTAAACAGGAACCAAAAGGTTTGAGCATGGGTTGTGCAGACTGTATACTACTGTCAGGCTTCGAGTGGAACACAGGAAGGAACTCTGGGTTCCCATGGAGTCGATCAGAGAGATGCTTGCTTGTTCCTGAGAAGGCTGATGCAATGGTTCTATAAGCTTCAAGTCACCACGCACCTAGGAACAGCCCAAAGGGACCCTTGGAAAAGATGATGTTGCTTTTACCTGGTCTCATGTGACAACATGTAAGTGGGAAAACAGAATTGAAATTGTTTCCTAGACAGGAATTAGCCAACATAGGTGGTGTTATCTGCTTCGGGTGTGTTCTGTGTGAATCCATGCCCACGTCCCAGGCCCCAGGAGTCTGTGTGGAGCCGAGTGATGGGCTGATGGCACCTCTTACATGAGGCCTTTTGGGAGATACTGAGAAAGCACTGGACTAGGAATTGAGGCTCCAAGCTCAGATTAGTCATCATCTGTGTGTCAGAGCTGGTGTCTCCTCTTAAATTTCACTTTCCAGAGTTTCACCTCAGTCCCCTCTTCACAATCCCTTCGTCTCTGCCCGGGGTCCGCCCCTCATGGCCCTCCCCAGGGTCTTTTAAAGTCTCCTAAATAGTTTTCCTGTCTCCAGTCACTCATCTTTTTAATCCATCCTTCAAGAATTATCTTTTCAAGGTTACATTTGTTTTTTGAATATAAAAGAAATGTGTGTCTATAATGAAAATAATGATGCTAAATATACAAAAGCAAAAAAGCCGAAATCACTCATACTCTCACTTTTTTTTTTGTATATGAAATGAAAAAGGAAACTCCTTCTTTCCTTCTCTCCTGACACTTCAACCTCCATTCCTGTAGCCACCATCAAGAGATTGTTTTATATTCTTCCAGACTTTATTCTGTGTTTATAGGAACACATATTTTTGTTGTTATTCTTTTGCAAAATGAAAATAGAATCAGGCTATGAATATGGTTTTGCAATGTGCTTTTTCTTTTACTTACAATGAATAGTTTTCCAAGTCAGTACGTATGAATCTGTTCTTTCTTCTTAACTGCTACCTGAATTTCCTTTGATGAATATTCTGTAATTGATTCAAACATTTTCCCAAAGATTGAGAGTTTTTCTCCAATTTTTGACTAGTTAACAATACTGCAATTAGCATCTTGTGACATATTTTTTATACAATTAAGCTAACATTTCTGTCGGGTAGAACTCTAGAAGTAGGATTCCTTGTGAAACTGCTGGGTCAAAGGTCATGCATATTTTTCATTTTGATAAATGATGCCAATTTACAGATATAGCTTTTAGTATGTAAAAGCTATACCTGTATTTACTCTCATCAATACAATATGACAGTGTCCATTTTTCCTCACCAAGTGTGAATGTTATTAATCAATTGAAATGTTGCTAGTCAGGTGGGTAATACAGTATCTTATTACTGTTTAATTCTCCCTTTATAACTGAATCCTTTTTTTTTTTTTTTTTCAGAGCACTGCTCTGTCGCCCAGGCTAGAGTGTAGTGGTGCAATCTTGGCTAACTGCAACCTTCACCTCCCAGGTTCAAGCAATTCTCCTGCCTCAGTCTCCCGAGTAGCCAAGATTACAGGCATGCACCACCACCCCCGCTAATTTTTTTTTTTCTATTTTTAGTAGAGACGGGGTTTCACCATGTTTGCCAGGCTCAAATCAAACTTCTGACCTCAAGTGATCCACCTGCCTTGGCCTCCCAAAGTGCTGGGATTACAGGTGTAAACCACTGCACTCATCTGGTGAATCCTTTTTCAGGTTTATTGGACATTTATATCTGCTCTTCCATAAATTTCTTGTTTATATTCTTTGTCAGTTTTTTTATGTGGCTAATTGTCTTTTTTATTCTTCTTAGTAGATTATTAGTAAAATATTCTAGGTATTAATCTTTGCTTTAAATATGTTGCATATATTTTCTCCCAATCTCTCACTTATATTTTAACTTTATATTATCTTTTCAAGTAAAAGATATCTTTTCAAATAAAAGATAATATAAAGTTATAATATATTAATAGTTTCTTCTATGATTTCTAGGTTTTCTATCATTCTGAGAAAGTCCTTTGCCATTCCAAATTATTAAAATGTGTTTCATTCCTTTTCTTCTAGCACTTTTGTAGTTTGGGGTTTTTTTTTCTTTTAATGTCCAGGTCTTAAATCAATGTGGAGTGTGTGTTTGTGAAAGATGCAGCACAGAGATCTAATTAGATAGTCAATTATCTTAACATCATTTAGAATAATCCTTTTGTCTATTACTTCTTAAATTCCCCAATTATCATACACTAAATACCCTAATTTGTTAATGGATGTTTTTAATACAGACATAGTGTGTGTGTGTGTGCATATGTATATGTGTGTGTGTGAGTGTATGTGTGTATTTGTTACATACATGTTTTAATATCTGGCAGGCAAGTTTTCTATACCACAGATTTCATCCTAAAGGCAGCAATTATGTCTATGATCTATAGAACATAAAATGACCAATGAGATTTTGTTCAAAAAACTGATTCACTTATTTAAAATGATGTTATTTATTTTTAAGCACATACAGAAAATGGGTTTTAATTAGTTCTTTTAAAATATTGCAAAAAGTGTATTGTAAATTAATGTGTAAAATAGTTGTAGAAAAGTTTTTTTTTAACATTATCTCACATTCTAGTTGAAAAAGAAACGCTTTCTGTGAAAGCAGATGATTTTCTGTCATTTCTTTAAGCTGAGAGTAAGTTATTGCTACCACATTTTACAGTTCATGTCATGACATAGCTCCAATTAGGAAACAATTTACTCTGTCCAGTGAGACAGAATAAATGGCTTGCAGTAGCAGTCCATTTTGCAGTTGGCAGCACTCTAATCCAACAGGAATATAATTTTTTCACAGATGGGCTGTTCCCGAGAGATCTAATGTCTGGAATCTTCTTCCCTCCCAAAATCTGCATTTAAAAAATTCTTTGTTCCAACCCAGAAGAAACAGTTTTACCCCAAACCTTATTCTGAATAACACCAAAAGCATAGAAAAGAAACTTTTTAAAAAAAGATTCCTGAGTAACCCAGACAGAGTTAGCATGAAGGATATCACGAGCAAGGAGCATAGGTGCTAATAAACTGCCACCCCACCTTCACCTTCAGCCAGGTATTCGTTCCACTGTCGCTGCAGCCACCGACATTATGGAAGGAAAGGAAGCATGGGGACAGGGTGTCAAAGGGACACAAAAACATGACCCCACTCCAGGACCCTGCTCTTCCCAATCCTCCAGTCCTCTACCATTTTTATGCAGTGTAAATATCTTCACAAAGGGAATGGATGGAAATGCATACACACCACTGAATTACTAGTGTTCTTCACATTGTGAAGCTAAGTGATAAAATGTTCCCCAAATTAGCTTGACATGAAGATGTGGATTTTGTCATCCACTAGGTTGTCTTTGTAGCTGCTGAAGAATGTTCAGACACAGGTCATATGTAGCTGAATACAGTTTGAGAAAAGGCCTGCCACACGGTTCTTAATGAAAGTAATGTCAATTGAAATCAGTGGGCACCCCCCATGTCCATAAGAAGGCACAGATTAAGTGCCCCCAAGGGAATCTTTGCATCTGTCTATACACCTGAGCATCTGCTCCTTCAAATTGATGGAGACAATTAAGCCAGGCATAATTTGCGTTGTGGCCAAGAGCTAAGATCGTGCCAATATTAATCAAACTACTTTCTTGTCCTTTAAAGATTATATTGCCTACCATCCTCTATGTCTATGTGTAATGTCTTAATCCCTCCATATTAGAGGGCAAGGACCATGCTTCACTCATTTTTATATGCTTTAAAGCATAGAGCATACAGTTCCTTGCAAGTAGGTACTCAGTAAATACAGTAGGCGAATTATATGAAGCAT
The DNA here is from genome assembly GCF_003255815.1 of Theropithecus gelada. Classification (NCBI taxonomy): domain Eukaryota; kingdom Metazoa; phylum Chordata; class Mammalia; order Primates; family Cercopithecidae; genus Theropithecus; species Theropithecus gelada. The sequence goes on along the minus strand of NC_037685.1, from coordinate 16,586,873 downwards.
CAAATATTTTCTAGAATAGCATCGTTTAGATGGACATCTAGTCCCATATTACTATATAAAAACTCAGCACTCATTTGAAAATGCAATTTTAATTTTAAAGATAAAGGTTTAAAGATATAGTCGTTAGAAATTTTAAAGCTACTGTACAGAAAAAAATGTGTAGCTATAAATTGTAAAACAGTTAAATCTCACATTCTTTTGGATAAATAATAATTGTTATATTACATGCCAAAAGAAGGCAATGCACACCTAACTTCCTAAACATTTACCTTGCTTGTTCCTCTACATATTAAGAATTAAATAAGTAGTTGCTAAACTAAATGTGTTCTTATGCATATTTCCTTATACAACCTTCAGGATTGAGCAGGAAGCAACACTTCAAACACCGCAAAGAGAGGTGACAAACCCTGGGTCAATTACTCTGATAAGGATACTCAGGCAGCCCTTCTAAGAACTAGAGCCATGTCAATTTTGTGGTTCTGAGCTGTCCTTTTGCTCTTAGAGGGTTCTAGGGAGAATTCACATGAAAAGTGTTGACAAGGTATAGGAAGACTATAAGGTCTAACAAAGAGTGCTGGGGTTAGAAGCATAACATTCATCCTGAAGGTAAAACTAGAGTACAGAAAAGGAAATCATGCACAGAATGCTGTCATAAGGCCTGGGCAAACATGATGTGGGAGAAGTGGGAAGATTCTTAGGGACACTCAATGTGAACTTATTCCAGACCATCACTCGCTACAGCTGAGCCACTGACAGACTGTTGCCTTGGGTGGCATGAGTTTGGAGTTGGGCAGGAGAGGAGCCTGCTGCAGGGAAGAGCCTCTGTGTCTGCAGCTGAGAGGGGCCAAGTGAGGTGGAAACTAACCAATGACATTCATTAATGGGCCTCTCCCACAATCTCACTCATATGCAGTGACCATCTATCAGAATAATTGAGTATTTTATGGACACAGCTCAAGTATACTACTTTATAAAAATACTTATTTTGTCTTTTGCAGATGGTAGGATTTGTGAAGGACAAACAAGGAGAGTAGGTGGAATAGGAAAAGCATTTTAAAACATTTGTAAAACAGACTTGGGGGTTTCATTGCTACCATGATACAATGTACAACAAATTTATAAACCAGTGTATGAAATGGCCATTAGTATAACATTTTCCTTGGGGACTATGCTATGAAATTGCCTTCCCGAGAGCTAATTTATTTAAACACATATAAACCACTTTCTGTACTTCATCCAATAAATCTTAACAGATAAAACAAAGAAGACTCCATTCTATGCCAAATTTCTCTATATTAGGGATCCTAACTGAATACCATAGATTGGGATCTGGAAGAAAGACCTTGGAATTGACAGTCAAAAATTAGTATCATGGTCTATAATGCCCTAGGCCAAGGCCAATAACCTGAATTACGGCATCCATCAAAGTGAAGAGAGTAGTAAACAGTGTGGAAAATAGCCGGAGTGGCAAAGCCAGATTCAAAGTTCTAGATCAAAATCCCAGAACAGGCCGGGCGCGGTGGCTCAAGCCTGTAATCCCAGCACTTTGGGAGGCCGAGACGGGCGGATCACGAGGTCAGGAGATCGAGACCATCCTGGCTAACACGGTGAAACCCCGTCTCTACTAAAAAATACAAAAAACTAGCCGGGCGCGGTGGCGGGCGCCTGTAGTCCCAGCTACTCGGGAGGCTGAGGCAGGAGAATGGCGTGAACCCGGGAGGCGGAGCTTGCAGTGAGCTGAGATCCGGCCACTGCACTCCAGCCTGGGCGACAGAGCGAGACTCCGTCTCAAAAAAAAAAAAAAAAAAAAATCCCAGAACAACATAGGAAAGCCAATGTGATGTGAAGAGGGTCTTTTGGTTCTCATTCATTACAGAGGATTCTAAGTACCTCTTAAAATGGGGTTCATGGGTGAGTGAGAACTGAGAGGCAGGTATAGCACAACAGATTATTAGCTCCTTATCACACACAGCCTAGCTTTTCAGCCCAAGAAAGCTTACATAGTGAGATGGTTCGGCTCTGTGTCCCCTCCAAATTTCATGTTGAAATGTGATTGCCAGTGTTGGAGGTAGGGACTAGTGGGAGGTGTTTGGATCATGTGGACAGATCAATCATGAATGTCTTGGTGCCCTCCTCACAGTAATGGGTGTGCTCGCACTCTAAGTTCATGAAAGGTCTGCTTGTTAAAAAGTGTCTGGGACCTTCCTTCTCTCTCTCTTGCTCTGCTTCCTGTTCACCTTTCACAATGAGGAAAAGCTTCCTGAGTCCTGACTAGAAGCAGATGCTGGCACCATGCTTCTTGTGCAGCCTGCAGAACCATGAGCCAAATAAACCTCTTTTCTTTGTTTCAAGAATTATCAAGTCTCAGATATTCCATTATAGCAACATGAAACAGACTAAAACACACAGTTGAATCTGAAACTTAAAAAAAAAAAAAAAAAATCATTCCAAAGCATTTTAGGAATGCATATTAGAAACACTTTCTATCAGATCTCATCTCTACTTACCATTTGATATAGTTTGGATATTTGTCCCTTCCAGATCTCATGTTAAAATTTCATCCCCAGTATTGGAGATGGGACCTAGTAGGAGGTGTTTGGGTCATGGGGGTGGATCCTCCATGAATGGCTTGGTGTCATTCTCCCAGGATTGAGTGCATTCTTACCCTATTAGTTCATGGGAACACTGGTTGATTAAAAGCCTGGAACCCCCTCACCCCGAGTTTATTCCTCTCTAACCATGTGATGCCGACTCCCCTTTGCCTTTTGCCATGAGTGGAAGCTTCCTGAGGCCCTCACCAGTGAAGCAAATGTTGGTGCCATGTACAGTGGGCCGAACTATGAGCCAAGTATGAATTAACCTCTTTTCTTTATAAGTTACTCAGCCTCAGTTATTCCTTTGTAGCAATGCAAAGTGAACTAAGACACCATTTTGGTGTTATCTACCACCACTCTACAACTTGAACCCACTAAACAGGTTTATGCATGTCTCCCAAATATGCCTTGTGCCTTCCTATCTATATACCTTTTGTTAGCTATTCCCCCATCAAATAATGCCCTCTATCACACCATTTACTCAAGTATTTCCCATCCAATAAATTGTTCAAATTTATTGAACAATTCAATAAATTGTTCAAATTCCACATTTCCCATGAAGTCTTTTTTATTCATTCTGACTTGAAATGATTTCTTACTCCTCTGAACTCTGAGGTCACTCATTTGACCTTCACATATATTATCTTGCATTATTAATTTTATTTTCCTGTTCCTATAATTAACTGTATTCCTAGCACTTTGAGAATGCAGTGATTGTATCTTATCACCTCTGGATATCTGTTGTACATTAAAGTACTCAGTAAAGATTTAGTAGACTGAACTTAAGGTCAGAGGCCCTGTCTTGGAATATCTATCTATCTCTGTATCTCCCCAGCTCTGGCAGTTGCTAAATAAAGCTAAGCAACTAAAAATTGTATCCAGTACTGGCTCAGATTGGTTGAAATACAAACACATGTTTTCCTTTTTTTTTTTTTTTTTTGCCAGTATATATATTCTTTTCTAAAGCAACATTATATTGCTAGAATTTGAAAATGTTCTGCCAAATGGAATTAGAACAAAACTACAAACTACAGGAAAAAGTATAAGCCACATTGTAGTCATATTATTTCTCTGTTTCTCAAATCATGCACAATCATTATAGGCAAATTTGAAAATAGAGAAACATGCAAAATACATATTTTTAAAAAATCATTTACAACAGCTACCCAAATAATGTCATTTAGCTATAACATTGATGAGAAAGGGAATCAGACGTGGGGACCACTGTTTGTGTGGAGTTTGCATGTTCTCCTCATGCCTGTGTGGGTTTCCTCCAGGTCCGCTGATTTCCTCCCACATCCCAAAGATGTGCACATTAGGTGTGTCTTAACTGTCCTCATATGAGTGAGTGTGTGTGTGTGTGTGTTTATGTGTCAGTGCACCCTGTAATGGGATGGTATCCTGTCTAGCATAGGTTCTTGCCCTGCACCCTGAGCTGCCAACACAGGCTCCAGTCACCATCAATTCTGAACTGGAATAAGCAGGTTGAGAAATGAATGAATGGATACAAATTGTTGTAAGATAAAAATCAGTCAAGTTTATGATAACCATACAAATGCAGGACAATAAATGAGGCAGTAGGAAAGCATTCATCAAACCACCATATTTGTGATTGTTTTTGAACCTCATGGTGGGAAGAGGTGCTCCTTATAAGTTTTGCTTTGGAAGCATTTATTCCTTAATTTAAACCACCACCACGACAATAGTCATCACTCACTCATTCACCAAAAACTGGGTAAATCATTATCATATATTTATTAATTTTTCTTAAGTATGTATGTAGCTCACATTTATTTCAGTACTTAATAGTAGAAGTGTTTTGGGTCTTTATTTAGAAGTTTGGTGATGCTTCCAAGTAACAATTTCTGTCTTGAGAATTTAAACTGAAAAACAGCAATAAGTTCTGAAACCAAAAGGTTATGAATTGAAGAAACTATACTGTGCTACAGGCATGTGCATGATGCCTACAAGCACCAGGCATCATGCACATGCCAGTTGAAAGTGGAACAGAAAGAAGCTGGGAGTCATAGTCACAGTGTGACTGAGTCACATTAAAAGGGAGTATTAGAGGGAAGGCTCCAAATTCTGATCCTCTGGAGCCTCCTTAAATCCAGAACTCCCTCGAGCTCCAGACTTCATGACGTCAGCTGTATAATGGCTTCAACTCCTGGATTCCCAAGAGATTTCTCTTACAATTTCTCATATAGCCCATCAATGAGATCGCATTACTCAAGCAAGCTTGAATATTTTAAGAACAAAACTAAGGACTGTCCCAGACTTTTTCCACATACCTATGGGGAAAAAAAATATATATATATATATATATTTTTAAATACTTATATATATATTTTAAAATACATATATATATGTATTTCAAAGCATAGTACATATGCTGCTTAGAAGCCTGCTTTTGGACACAGTGATATGCTATAGACATTAAATATTAATGTGCATCTCCAATGCAAATGGCTTAATGACATTTTGTTATAGCATAATCTGTTTATCCTACACTCCTGACATTTAAATCGTTTCCAGTTCTACCTTACTATAAACTATTCTTTATTTGACACTCTTGGCATGTATTGTATTTTCCAGTTGTTTCCTCAGGATAAGAATACACTCTTCATACAATATTATTAACATATTTATCAAAATTCTATCCTTTAAGTTATAAGCTGACAAATATTAATTAAAATAAATAGGGTTTGGAAACAAAAATGTGATTGCAATTACATTCTCTAAGCACTATTCTAAGGCATACAGAACAGGGATTCATAAGGTCGAAATTCAGGGATGAGCATCAGAGATTTCATGGATCCCCTAAAATTATATGCAAACATTTATGTTCATGTACATATTGGCATCTTTCCTTAAGCAGGTCTATAGCTTTAAACAAATTCTCAAAGAGTCCATATCTATATGAGGTCAAAATATCTCTGATATGGAGACTCAATAAACTTCACATATAGACATATAATATATATATATATAATGATTATATGAACCATAATTATAATAACAAAATGCATTGGATCTACTTAGCATTATGCCTGACACATATTTAACTTGAAATAAATTTTAATTAATATAATTAGTAATAATCATATATACCAGATTTTCCATTGCGTTCTACAGTCTTTTAGATGACAGATGATATCTATCATTAAAAATGCATCCACAGAAATGATGGATATAAATGGATGTGAAAGATATCCACTGAAATGATTTCCATATGTCCACAAATTAAACATAACCTTGCTAATCTATGTCCAGACTCCTAGCATGCAGCTGTAGCATTTTTATTAATTGTGGACAGACAGCAATTTATTTTCTGCTTGATAAGGTAGGTGATAGTAGTACAACGAACCAAATTATGTGAATAATTCTCATTTTCCCATCTACTTTAGGATTGTCAAATAAAGTTGTCAGTCTATTATTTTATCTTGAACAACTCACTGCAGCTATACTTAACTTAGTCTTTACTGGTTTTGTTATGGCCTTTTACTCTTTCTTGAGAGAGAAGATATTCTGTCAACATGAAATAATCACCTACAAAAAGTTATTTTTCATACAGTCTGAGTTTAAATCACCTTAAAAAAATTCATCAATGCACTTATATAGATCCAGACACTATTTTTAATGATGATACTGATAGTGACTTTTCCTGAAATTGAGTTACAGCTTCTTAGGTGATGAATGTATTATTCGATTACTTTCATTTGAAATCTTATTGTATATTTTTAGTGATGTGTGGCCCACAATGTCATTCTAAATTATTGTTATAGTGTAAATGTACAACCAGTTCTCACAGAATTCCTTTCTTGGAGCCATTAGAACAACCTCATTTACCTAAGTCAAGGGTTCCCCACTAAGGAATGCTGTGAGTGTTTGATAATTAATGTCTATATACTGATCACGGTAGGGACACATAATAATCACATTTGCTTCCCAAAATATAAAGAACTCAAGACTAACCTCAGCTTCCCCTTCTGTAAAATGGAATTAGTACCCACTTTATAGTTTTGTTTAAGGATTAAACAAGATACATGTGTGAAATCATTTGGTTAGCCTCATATCTGGCACATAATAGGTATTCATAAGTATTTGTTGTATTTGAATCTGAATTAGCCACCATTAGGAAACCTAGCACTGTTTTTGGTTGGAAGCTTGAAGCCCATGAAACATCCCAAGGATTTGTGACAGACTTTACAGAGGTAGCTCTATATAATCCTCAAAAAATCTGGAAAAAGTATATCAAATTATCAGAAAATGTCAAATGTTTTCTACTCACACTCACTCATACTACTGAAGACAATCAATAGAAAGAGAACGCCCAAAATTATCTATCTTATGTTATTTCTGACATAATCTAAGTTGGACACAGTAGATCATATTTATTTATGTTAACCAGATTGTGTTGAGGAATAAATAGGTTATAAAATATTATATCAGCCTTAAATAAGAGAAAGGATTTTTTTTTTTTAAATTTATTTATCATTATTATACTTTAAGTTGTAGGGTACATGTGCATAACGTGCAGGTTTGTTACATATGTATACTTGTGCCATGTTGGTCTGCTGCACCCATCAACTCGTCATTTACATCAGGTATAACTCCCAATGCAATCCCTCCCCCCTCCCCCCTCCCCATGATAGGCCCCGGTGTGTGATGTTCCCCTTCCTGAGTCCAAGTGATCTCATTGTTCAGTTCCCACCTATGAGTGAGAACATGCGGTGTTTGGTTTTCAGTTCTTGTGATAGTTTGCTAAGAATGATGGTTTCCAGCTGCATCCATGTCCCTACAAAGGACGCAAACTCATCATTTTTTATGGCTGCATAGTATTCCATGGTGTATATATGCCACATTTTCTTAATCCAATCTGTCACTGATGGACATTTGGGTTGATTCCAAGTCTTTGCTATTGTGAATAGTGCTGCAATAAACATACGTGTGCATGTGTCTTTATAGCAGCATAATTTATAATCCTTTGGGTATATCCCCAGTAATGGGATGGCTGGGTCATATGGTACATCTAGTTTTAGATCCTTGAGGAATCGCCATACTGTTTTCCATAATGGTTGAACTAGTTTACAATCCCACCAACAGTGTAAAAGTGTTCCTATTTCTCCACATCCTCTCCAGCACCTGTTGTTTCCTGACTTTTGAATGATCGCCATTCTAACTGGTGTGAGATGGTATCTCATTGTGGTTTTGATTTGCATTTCTCTGATGGCCAGTGATGATGAGCATTTTTTCATATGTCTGTTGGCTGTATGAATCTCTTCTTTTGAGAAATGTCTGTTCATATCCTTTGCCCACTTTTTGATGGGGTTGTTTGTTTTTTTCTTGTAAATTTGTTGGAGTTCTTTGTAGGTTCTGGATATTAGCCCTTTGTCAGATGAGTAGATTGCAAAAATTTTCTCCCATTCTGTAGGTTGCCTGTTCACTCTGATGGTAGTTTCTTTTGCTGTGCAGAAGCTCTTTAGTTTAATTAGATCCCATTTGTCAATTTTAGCTTTTGCTGCCGTTGCTTTTGGTGTTTTAGACATGAAGTCTTTGCCCATGCCTATGTCCTGAATGGTACTACCTAGGTTTTCCTCTAGGATTTTTATGGTATTAGGTCTAACATTTAAGTCTCTAATCCATCTTGAATTAATTTTCGTATAAGGAGTAAGGAAAGGATCCAGTTTCAGCTTTCTACTTATGGCTAGCCAATTTTCCCAGCACCATTTATTAAATAGGGAATCCTTTCCCCATTTCTTGTTTTTCTCAGGTTTGTCAAAGATCAGATGGCTGTAGATGTGTGGTATTATTTCTGAGGACTCGGTTCTGTTCCATTGGTCTATATCTCTGTTTTGGTACCAGTACCATGCTGTTTTGGTTACTGTAGCCTTGTAGTAGAGTTTGAAGTCAGGTAGCGTGATGCCTCCAGCTTTGTTCTTTTGACTTAGGATTGTCTTGGAGATGCGGGCTCTTTTTTGGTTCCATATGAACTTTAAAGCAGTTTTTTCCAATTCTGTGAAGAAACTCATTGGTAGCTTGATGGGGATGGCATTGAATCTATAAATTACCTTGGGCAGTATGGCCATTTTCACGATATTGATTCTTCCTATCCATGAGCATGGTATGTTCTTCCATTTGTTTGTGTCCTCTTTTATTTCACTGAGCAGTGGTTTGTAGTTCTCCTTGAAGAGGTCCTTTACATCCCTTGTAAGTTGGATTCCTAGGTATTTTATTCTCTTTGAAGCAATTGTGAATGGAAGTTCATTCATGATTTGGCTCTGTGTTTGTCTGTTATTGGTGTATAAGAATGCTTGTGATTTTTGCACATTAATTTTGTATCCTGAGACTTTGCTGAAGTTGCTTATCAGCTTAAGGAGATTTTGGGCTGAGACAATGGGGTTTTCTAAATATACAATCATGTCATCTGCAAACAGGGACAATTTGACTTCTTCTTTTCCTAACTGAATACCCCTGATTTCTTTCTCTTGCCTAATTGCCCTAGCCAGAACTTCCAACACTATGTTGAATAGGAGTGGTGAGAGAGGGCATCCCTGTCTTGTGCCAGTTTTCAAAGGGAATTTTTCCAGTTTTTGCCCATTCAGTATGATATTGGCTGTGGGTTTGTCATAAATAGCTCTTATTATTTTGAGGTACGTTCCATCAATACCGAATTTATTGAGCGTTTTTAGCATGAAGGGCTGTTGAATTTTGTCAAAAGCCTTTTCTGCATCTATTGAGATAATCATGTGGTTCTTGTCTTTGGTTCTGTTTATATGCTGGATTATGTTTATTGATTTGCGAATGTTGAACCAGCCTTGCATCCCAGGGATGAAGCCCACTTGATCATGGTGGATAAGCTTTTTGATGTGTTGTTGAATCCGGTTTGCCAGTATTTTATTGAGGATTTTTGCATCGATGTTCATCAGGGATATTGGTCTAAAATTCTCTTTTTTTGTTGTGTCTCTGCCAGGCTTTGGTATCAGGATGATGTTGGCCTCATAAAATGAGTTAGGGAGGATTCCCTCTTTTTCTATTGATTGGAATAGTTTCAGAAGGAATGGTACCAACTCCTCCTTGTACCTCTGGTAGAATTCAGCTGTGAATCCATCTGGTCCTGGACTTTTTTTGGTTGGTAGGCTATTAATTATTGCCTCAATTCAGAGCCTGCTATTGGTCTATTCAGGGATTCAACTTCTTCCTGGTTTAGTCTTGGAAGAGTGTAAGTGTCCAGGAAATTATCCATTTCTTCTAGATTTTCCAGTTTATTTGCGTAGAGGTGTTTATAGTATTCTCTGATGGTAGTTTGTATTTCTGTGGGGTCGGTGGTGATATCCCCTTTATCATTTTTAATTGCGTCGATTTGATTCTTCTCTCTTTTCTTCTTTATTAGTCTTGCTAGTGGTCTGTCAATTTTGTTGATCTTTTCAAAAAACCAACTCCTGGATTCATTGATTTTTTGGAGGGTTTTTTGTGTCTCTATCTCCTTCAGTTCTGCTCTGATCTTAGTTATTTCTAGCCTTCTGCTAGCTTTCGAATGTGTTTGCTCTTGCTTCTCTAGTTCTTTTAATTGCGATGTTAGAGTGTCAATTTTTGATCTTTCCTGCTTTCTCTTGTGGGCATTTAGTGCTATAAATTTCCCTCTACACACTGCTTTAAATGTGTCCCAGAGATTCTGGTATGTTGTATCTTTGTTCTCATTGGTTTCAAAGAACATCTTGATTTCTGCCTTCATTTCATTATGTACCCAGTAGTCATTCAGGAGCAGGTTGTTCAGTTTCCATGTAGTTGAGCGGTTTTGATTGAGTTTCTTAGTCCTGAGTTCTAGTTTGATTGCACTGTGGTCTGAGAGACAGTTTGTTATAATTTCTGTTCTTGTACATTTGCTGAGGAGTGCTTTACTTCCAATTATATGGTCAATTTTGGAGTAAGTACGATGTGGTGCTGAGAAGAATGTATATTCTGTCGATTTGGGGTGGAGAGTTCTATAGATGTCTATTAGGTCTGCTTGCTGCAGAGATGAGTTCAATTCCTGGATATCCTTGTTAACTTTCTGTCTTGTTGATCTGTCTCATGTTGACAGTGGAGTGTTGAAGTCTCCCATTATTATTGTATGGGAGTCTAAGTCTCTTTGTAAGTCTCTAAGGACTTGCTTTATGAATCTGGGTGCTCCTGTATTGGGTGCATATATATTTAGGATAGTTAGCTCTTCCTGTTGAATTGATCCCTTTACCATTATGTAATGGCCTTCTTTGTCTCTTTTGATCTTTGATGGTTTAAAGTCTGTTTTATCAGAGACTAGGATTGCAACCCCTGCTTTTTTTTGTTCTCCATTTGCTTGGTAAATCTTCCTCCATCCCTTTATTTTGAGCCTATGTATGTCTCTGCGTGTGAGATGGGTCTCCTGAATACAGCAGACTGATGGGTCTTGACTCTTTATCCAGTTTGCCAGTCTGTGTCTTTTCATTGGAGCATTTAGTCCATTTACATTTAAGGTTAAGATTGTTATGTGTGAACTTGATCCTGCCATTATGATATTAACTGGTTATTTTGCTCGTTAGTTGATGCAGTTTCTTCCTAGCCTCGATGGTCTTTACATTTTGGCATGTTTTTGCAATGGCTGGTACCGGTTGTTCCTTTCCATGTTGAGTGCTTCCTTCAGGGTCTCTTGTAAGGCAGGCCTAGTGGTGACAAAATCTCTAAGCATTTGCTTATCTGTAAAGGATTTTATTTCTCCTTCACTTATGAAACTTAGTTTGGCTGGATATGAAATTCTGGGTTTAAAATTCTTTTCTTTAAGAATGTTGAATATTGGCCCCCACTCTCTTCTGGCTTGTAGAGTTTCTGCCGAGAGATCTGCTGTGAGTCTGATGGGCTTCCCTTTGTGGGTAACCCGACCTTTCTCTCTGGCTGCCCTTAAGATTTTTTCCTTCATTTCAACTTTGGTGAATCTGGCAATTATGTGTCTTGGAGTTGCTCTTCTCGAGGAGTATCTTTGTGGCGTTCTCTGTATTTCCTGGATTTGAATGTTGGCCTGCCCTACTAGGTTGGGGAAGTTCTCCTGGATGATATCCTGAAGAGTGTTTTCCAACTTGGTTCCATTTTCTCCCTCACTTTCAGGCACCCCAATCAGACGTAGATTTGGTCTTTTTACATAATCCCATACTTCTTGCAGGCTTTGTTCATTTCTTTTTCTTCCTTTTTCTTTTGGTTTCTCTTCTCGCTTCATTTCATTCATTTGATCCTCAATCGCTGATACTCTTTCTTCCAGTTGATCGAGTCGGTTACTGAAGCTTGTGCATTTGTCACGTATTTCTCGTGTCATGGTTTTCATCTCTTTCATTTCATTTATGACCTTCTCTGCATTAATTACTCTAGCCGTCAATTCTTCCACTTTTTTTTCAAGATTTTTAGTTTCTTTGCGCTGGGTACGTAATTCCTCCTTTAGCTCTGAGAGATTTGATGGACTGAAGCCTTCTTCTCTCATCTCGTCAAAGTCATTCTCCGTCCAGCTTTGATCCGTTGCTGGCGATGAGCTGCGCTCCTTTGCCGGGGGAGATGCGCTCTTATTTTTTGAATTTCCAGCTTTTCTGCCCTGCTTTTTCCCCATCTTTGTGGTTTTATCTGCCTCTGGTCTTTGATGATGGTGATGTACTGATGGGGTTTTGGTGTAGGTGTCCTTCCTGTTTGATAGTTTTCCTTCTAACAGTCAGGACCCTCAGCTGTAGGTCTGTTGGAGATTGCTTGAGGTCCACTCCAGACCCTGTTTGCCTGGGTATCAGCAGCAGAGGCTGCAGAAGATAGAATATTTCTGAACAGCGAGTGTACCTGTCTGATTCTTGCTTTGGAAGCTTCCTCTCAGGGGTGTACTCCACCATGTGAGGTGTGGGGTGTCAGACTGCCCCTAGTGGGGGATGTCTCCCAGTTAGGCTACTCAGGGGTCAGGGACCCACTTGAGCAGGCAGTCTGTCCCTTCTCAGATCTCAACCTCCGTGTTGGGAGATCCACTACTCTCTTCAAAGCTGTCAGACAGAGTTGTTTGCGTCTGCAGAGGTTTCTGCTGCTTTTTGTTGTTGTTGTTGTTGTTGTTGTTGTTGTTGTTGTGTAGCTGTGCGCTGTCCCCAGAGGTGGAGTCTACAGAGACAGGCAGGTTTCCTTGAGCTGCTGTGAGCTCCACCCAGTTCCAGCTTCCCAGCAGCTTTGTTTACCTACTTGAGCCTCAGCAATGGCGGGCGCCCCTCCCCCAGCCTCGCTGCTGCCTTGCCGGTAGATCACAGACTGCTGTGCTAGCAATGAGGGAGGCTCCATGGGCGTGGGACCCTCCCGGCCAGGTGTGGGATATGATCTCCTGGTGTGCCTGTTTGCTTAAAGCGCAATATTGGGGTGGGAGTTACCCGATTTTCCAGGTGTTGTGTGTCTCAGTTCCCCTGGCTAGGAAAAGGGATTCCCTTCCCCCTTGCGCTTCCCAGGTGAGGCGATGCCTCGCCCTGCTTCAGCTCTCGCTGGTCGGGCTGCAGCAGCTGACCAGCACCGATCGTCCGGCACTCCCCAGTGAGATGAACCCAGTACCTCAGTTGAAAATGCAGAAATCACCGGTCTTCTGTGTCGCTCGCGCTGGGAGTTGGAGACTGGAGCTGTTCCTATTCGGCCATCTTGCTCCGCCCCCCCAAGAGAAAGGATTTTTAAATGAGGTAGTAGAGCAACAAGAACGTTGCTACAGAAGGGACTTGGTTTTGAAGCATGAGGCCAATGGAGCTCCATTAACCAAACAGGAGGAGTAATTGAAAGGCAATAAATAGTCTTAACTCATCAATTCCTACTTATTTTATTAAATTATAGTATTATCTATTCTCTTTAGATTATTTATGTCTATTATATGTATATGGCAGAAATGCTATATAATGGTGTACCACTGTGACTCTCTCCCTGACTCCAAGTTCAGTAATGTTTTATTGGTGGCTTGGAATCAGCTATGATGAAGCATTTACACTATAGAAATCAGCCAATGCTGCAAATCAGAGCTTTTTTTTTTCTTTTCTGTTTTACAGAGAACCAGTTATTAAACATTTGTCAGCATACCACTGAGTATTAGTCTTCTATTTGCTTTCAGAAAGACATAAATTCTGACCAGCTGGCTTTGGAAAGGAGATAGGTCTTTTTAACCTTGTTCAGAGACAGTTCCCCATGAGTCTCTCCTGTTTCCACACCTCTCACAAAATAAGGCTCTTAACAGCATTTATATTGAACTATGTTTTCAATGATCTTTGTAAAGTTATACAAAACTTGAAAGTTATAATGTCTGTATCCAGAGCAAAAGCAGGCATGCATGTTATCTGTTATAAAAGATTCGAGTTCCCAGTCATGTGCAGTGGCTCACACCTATAATCCCAGCACTTTGGGAGGCCGAGGCAGGCAGATCACTTGAGGTCAGGAGTTCAAGTTCAACTTGGTCAACGTGGTGAAACCCCATCTCTACTAAAAGAAATAAAAGTGCAAACATTAGCCGGGCGTGGTGGCAGGTACCTGCAATCCCAGCTACTTGGGAAGCTGAGGCAAGAGAATCACTTGAATCCAGGAGGCAGAGGTTGCAGTGAGCCGAGATCGTACCACTGCACTCCAGCCTGAGCTCCCTAAGCTCAGCATTCCTCTCCTATAACTCAACCCACTGCCTGTGAAGGAATCTACCTGGGCCCATCTGTCACCTCTGTGGAATTAGGGGCAAAGGGAACAAACCCAAGTCTGCTGATGCTCACACAGCTTGCTGTGCTGTGAGGATTTGTGAATTCCAGAGTCTTCTGCCAGCCTCCATCAAATTGTGGCAGGCTCACTTGTTAGCTTGCAATTAGGGTGAAATCTTAGACACATCATAATTCTTAATAATCCTTTCCTGAGAAGAACAGTAGTCTCATAGTTTGGTATAACCTACAATAAGGCAAGGAGGGGCTAAAAGGGTGTTGTTGCTGTTGTTGTTTCTATTTCAGCATGTTAATTTTCCTAAGTGTAGTTTCTGGGAAAATCAACATGTTGAAATGTAAACAACAAACAAACAACAAGTTGCTAAATCCTAAATACTTCCCTAGGCCCATTTCTACCTGCCAGAATCTTCACATGCTCTCTATTCCAGACTGGGCCTCTTCTGCCTCTCTTCCACCGTATAAGCAAAAAAGTGTATTGTCAAGAGAAGATGGGGGAAAATGTAATAGCTTAGAAGGAAAGATAATATCTTTCATTTTCAACAATGAAAATTAAGTTTAAGCTACCAGTGAAAAGTTTAAAAATCAAAAGACTGTTAGAAAAATCATGAAAATAAAAAATAAACCTGTTTTGAGGAAATGATCGTTGATATCAGAGTAATCGATGAAGTCCCCGGGGAAAATAGTGCCCAAAGTTTCTAAGAAGGCATTGCTTTAATACATTTATTATTATTATTATTTTCATATGATACTATATCCGTTTGAGAAATATTCATGTTCTAACAACACAAAATCTTATCTTTTAGAGGGTCATGATACCTCGAGGTTGTGTCCTCCTTAGCCAACCCTGAGGCTCTGTGCAGCCATCTTCCCCTTTAGTTACTCTGACAGGCTGTAGGCACTAAAGACTACTGTGAGAGTCACCAGAATGAAGATTTGTGAAGACAACTTCTGTATTTATCACTAAAGCAATGCTTGATCCAGGTGGCACACGTTTGGAGCATTGCCATCAATGTTTATGACAATTAAATTGCATCCATTCACAAATAAGTGGGTAGTAGCATTTATAGCCTATCACCCCTTGATAGTATACTCTGACACAAAATCTCTTCAGTTGAACATTTTCACGTCAGTGACTCTGTTTTATTTCTCAAAAACAAATGAGGAAAGCATAGCAATAGAAAGATAATCCATTATACACCAACATGAACTTAAAGGTAGACAATATTTTTTTAATCTGGTCCTCTGCATTCTTCACCATTTACAGACCTGTAAGAGCTTTGGAATTAATTTGCACTTAGAAGTCAAAGCAAAGTTTTCATCATCTAAAAATAGTTAAGCAGCAAGGAAATAATTTTTGTGCAAAACAAGAGGCTTTTTAAAAATAAAGACATGTTGATGAGTAGTTGATTTTACCATCTTTTTTTTCTTTCTCATAACTCATTAAATTGGATTTAAAATATTATATTTCAAATTAACCTAATCAGTACATGTTGCCCATATTTAACCATATAATACCCACTTAGAGAATAGAATTAAGGCACATTCATAGTAACAACTCGTATTTCTTCTGACTTTGTCCCTTCAGGCACAATTTTGGGATCCCCAGATTCTCTTGAAATCGCTCTCCTTCTACCTGGGAGTCCTCAGGAGCAAATCTATTCTGCTTCCACTACCTGCGAAGAAGCAGCCACAAAAACCCTGAATCTGCAGTAGCCATGCCTCATGATGCTGAGTTGTCATGATGCTAAGTGTGAGAAATCTCTGGAAGCTACATTGTGCCAAAGCCATGTGTACTTCCTCCTGAAAGGGGAGGATGCATCTCTTCCTTTTTGGCTTTGTACCTAGAGACCAATGTAGAGGTGCTTAATGTCCTCATGTCTTAAATATACCCACTCTCAATGACTATTCCCTGCAAGTCCTGTGTGACACTGGGCCAAGGACAGCACTGAGAAGCTCACAAGGTGCTAAATCACCAGAAACATAATTTTAAAATCTTAAAAAATCGATAAACTGGTGCTGTGATCTAAATGTGTGTGTCCTCCCAAAATTCATATATTGAGATTTTAACCTCCAAGGTAAAGATATTAGGAGATAGGGCCTTTGAGGGGTGATTAGGTCATAATGGCAGAGCCCTCATGACTGCAATCAGGGCCCTTATGAAAGAGACCCTAGACCTCTAGCTTTCCCCTTCCACCATGTAAGAAATCAGCAAGACAGCACCATCTATGAACCTGAAAATAGGCTCTCACCAGACATCCAATCTTCTAGTGCCTTGTTCTTGGACTTCCCAGCCTCGAGAACTGTGACAAATACAGTCATGTTGTTTATAGGCTACCCAACTTATGGTATTTTGTTATAGCACCCCAATGGACTAAGATAATTGGCTTTTTTAAATTTTAAAACTTGTATTATTAAAAAGCCACTGCCAAGAGGGAAAAAAAGGAATGCCACATACTTAGAGAAAATATAAAGAATATATTTTTTAAACTCTCAAAGCTTGACAGGAAATAAAACCCAAGCCACATAATTACTTTAAAACAGTCAGAATATTTGAACAGACATTTCATCAAAGAAGGTGGATGAATAGCAGACAAGCATATGCAAAGATGTTCAACATCTTTAGTCATTAGGGAAATGCAAATTAAAACCACAACAAGTTACCACTACACAGCTCCTAGAATGGCTAAAACTCAAAAGACTGACCACACCAAATGTTGGCAAAGATAATGGAGCAATTGCAACTCTCCTCCACTACTAGTAAGAATGTAAAATGGTACAATCCCTTTGGAAAACAAGTTGGCGGCTTTTGAAAAATTAAGCATAAACCACAGGATCTCACGATTCTATTTCTAAATATTTACCCTAGAGAAATGAAAATACGTGCCCACACAAAGATTTATCTAGGAATGTTCATAGCAGCTTTATTATAATAGCCCAAGCTGAAAACAACCCAAAAAAGACAAACAAAATGTAGTGTGTCCGTATCGTGGAGTACAATTCTATATCATGGAGTATGACTCATCGAGACACACAACATAGGTGAATCTGAAATATCTATCTTGTCTGAAAGAAGCCAGACAA
Source organism: Theropithecus gelada (assembly GCF_003255815.1). Taxonomy (NCBI): domain Eukaryota; kingdom Metazoa; phylum Chordata; class Mammalia; order Primates; family Cercopithecidae; genus Theropithecus; species Theropithecus gelada. Next base: position 16,569,502 of record NC_037685.1, on the reverse strand, counting down.
AAATAGTGTATACTAGCTAAATCCCTTTATCTTAAATCTGAAGACATACCAACTAATACACAGTCGCAGAAAACAGATCAGTGATTTATTGGGGAGACTGGAAAGAGGGAAAAGAGAAGGAATTACAAAGTGGGATAAGGAAATTTTGGAGTGTCACAGGTGTGTTCACTATTATAATTGTGGTAATGGTTTCATAGATATATAAATAAGCTAAAACATCTCATTGCACACTTAATACATGAAGTTTGTTGTATGTCAATTATACCTCAGTAATGCTATTAAAAGCAAATGAAACACACACAAAAAAAGTTTTTCCAAACTACAAACAGCAAATATCACTTGAAGTTTTAACTTTAGTTGGCACTAATATTAAGAATTGTTAACATTCATATCAACTTCCTAACTTCTAAACAATCTGCAAAACCTAAAGTAAATGGAGATTTGGAATGACATTCTTTTTGTAGAATTAAGAAGTGACATCTCTGAGACTATTGAGTCCTTACAGGAACATACAAATATCCATCCCTAAAAACTAGAAACAAGCTATCTCAGAAAATGCCTTGTGATGTGCTGTTTTATATCAAGTCACTAATAGTCTTATTTTGCACTTTAGTGAAAGAATAAAATGTTAAATTACCACAGTTTTTTATTTTGCTTTGTTTTGTTTTGTTTGAGACAGATTCTCGCTCTGTTGCCCTGGCTGGAGTGCAGTTCTCCAATCCCGGCCCACTGCAACCTCTGCCTCCTGGGTTCAGGCAATCCTCAGACTCCTGAGTTGCTGGGACTACAGGCATGTGCCACCATGCTCCACTAATTTTTGTGTTTTTAGTAGAGACAGGATTTTGCCATGTTGGCCAAACTGGTCTAGAACTCCTGGCCTCAAGTGATCTGCCCACCTCCGCCTCCCAAAGTGCTTGGATTACAGGTGTGAGACACCATGCCAGGCCATTATCACAGTTGTCAAAGCAGTTAAATGATAAATTGCTATTCTTTAACAGGAGAGTCTTGCACCAATTTGAGAAGGACTTGATAGGATCCTGGATGAGAAGTTCACTCTTCCTGAAGTTTTAGCTTAAAAGTGATGCAGGACAGGTAAACCTCAAAATTGAGGCTCAGCCCAGGAAGGTCCTTAGCTCGGGAGGGTCCTTGACTTTGCCCTTGGAAAGAATTCAAGGGCAAGCCCTTGGTGTTAAACAGCAACTTGTATTGAAGAAACAGTTACAGCAGCAGCAGAGGCACTGCTCCTTGTGGATCAAGGCTACCCTCTCAGCAGTGTGCCCAGAGTAGCAGCTCAGACACAGGTCTGCACTCACATTCATACCCACTTTTAATTGTATACAAATTAATGGGTGGTTTATGGCCCTGGTAGGCATGTCTTATGGGGTGGTGCTTCTGCCCTGGACCCCTTTAAACTAGTCCTCAATTTGTTCCACTGTCCAAGCCCCGCTTCCGGAGTTGCGTTTTGCCTCCTACTTCAATGCTATTGTATCATGAATATAATTTAGTAGACATATTGCTAAAGAAAAAGATGTAACTCTTTAATTGTAGAAATATTTGCTTTGAAATCTATAGAGAATATGGCTTTATGCCTAGAGAGCAAAAGGTTTACTGAATGGGACTATGGTTTTGATTTGTGAACATCCTGTGAATCAGACATTCTGACATAAAAAAGGTTATGCATGGTGCTTGGATGATACAGGGAAAGAGGGAAAACCTGGCACTGTGTAGCAAATTATCTGTTCACTAAGTTGCCTTTCACTTGAATTTATTTTTGCCAAATATGAAGATTGCTGTTTCATATAATAGACTTTCTTTTGACATCTGCAGAATGTTTCCAAGTTGATTCATTTACCTTGGTGATATACTTCAAATCCTATTTCCAGGCTTTCTTCACAAATTCCAGGACCAAGATCAACTGCTTGCTGTGTTCATTTCTCAAATAAGAAAGTACCTTGCATCATTCGAAGAGATGTGTCCTAGATTGTGGTCAGCAAGTTTAAATAAACAAATGCAACTTCTGATAGGTGTAGTGCCTGTATAATGAGTGTACTTAGGTAGGCAGTTCCCCATAATTAGTTTTTGACCTTTCACAATAACTCTCACTCCTATTAAAAAATCATTATAGGTTTTGCATTTAACTCTGCCTTGGAAACTTGGTTTAAATTCTAAATGCTTTGGTCATGTCAATGCAGCACAAAGCAAAATAAAGATCTTAAGAAGTTAACTTGGATACAGTAAATCTCAGTAATTTGAATGTATGTTGTTGACCTATGAAAGCTAAATAACTATTCAGCCCTAAATTTTGTTTCTCTTACTAAGTAAAACATTTGATTCAGCTAATACAAACTAGAGATAATTAGGCATTGTACTCCTGGTTGCAATGCCCAAGCCTAATTAAAAGGGCTTTGGTGAACATCTGAAGGTGTTTCAGCTCTCTCTATAGCTTAAAATTTTCCACCAAATAATGTAAGAAGTGAGTCAATAGAAAAATTGACTGTGTTTACTAATAAAAGATAACCTGTTAGTTTGTAGACCAGAATTGGCTGGACAAGTAACTAGATTGCTATACTAATACAAAGCTCTTTAAGAGTTTGTCTAACTTCTCTCCTCAGTCAACATCAATCACAGATAGCATTGTGTTGCTGAACAAACTTATTTCTATCAGCAAGAGCCAAAGTTAAATTAATACAGATTGATTTAGCTTACTGGAGTACATTTTTAGTGTAAAGAGCTATCAACTTGGCTACACTTTTCTTAATAGTACACTATTTCCAACTTGCTAATCCACTCAATGCACCTTATTTTACAAATGTCTGTAGTATCATCATAATATTGTAATGAAGCAAATTTCATAATATTTGAAGTGAATGAATGTGAATCACTGAAATATGAGCCTCCTTCGGGAATTTCTAGAATGCACATTCTAACACCAGCAAGAGAAATGAAAACAAAGCCTAGCTTTAATGATTCTGCTCTTTTTCTAGACATTCCTTCACTAAGAATATATCTACCAATGCTAGTTTTTATCTATAGTCAGAATAAAGATGAAATTTTCTAACAAGGAACCAACCTGTGCAGGATTGTGTAGAGAATTACAAACAGTACATTTATGCCTCCTCCAGTGTTTTCTGCCTTCTCGATTACATCCTTCAATTGCGTTAACATTACTTCTCTTGGGAATTTCCCATTAACTGATCAATATGTCCATTAGGATATTTTCCCTGATATCATATTGAGCTTCTGCTCTCATTTGTTATTTTCCCCCTATTAGTGCTAATTACGTCCCCTTGGATCGAGAAGAATAATGCTGTTCCATCTTGGCATTCCCTCTCAAATGCTGTAAACAATGATGCACAGCTTTATTTATTATGCATTGAATACATTTAAATTATCCTCAATAATTCTGGGTGGATTGTAATTATGTCAACTTGCCCTTCTTCAAAAGTTCTTAAACTATGTGATCTTTTCAAAGATAAAATATTTGAAATGTATTATAATACATTAGAAAAAATGCTGAATTCCACACCAGTGACTTCTAACAGTAGTTAAAATTTAACATAAAAAGAAGAAAGATAGGCAGGAAAGAAGGCAGGAAGGCAGGAAGGAAGGAAGGAGAGAAGGAAGGAAGGGGAGAAGACAGAGAAAAAAGGGAGAAGGAAAGGAGAAAGAGAGGAAGGAAGGAACAGGGAGGTAGGTAGGGAAGGCAGGGAGGAAGAGAGGGAAAGAACGAAAGAGAGGAAGGAAGGAAGGAAGGAAGGAAGGAAGGAAGGAAGGAAGGAAGGAAGGAAGGAGGAAGGAAGGAAGGAAGGAAGGAAGGAAGGAAGGAAGGAAGGAAAGGAAGGAAGGAAGGAAGGAAGGAAGGAAGGAAGGAAGGAAGGAAGGAAGGAAGGAAGGAAAGAAGGGAAGAAGGTGGTTTACAAAAAAATTAGATGCGGAATTCCACACAAAAATACATTTATAACCATTTTCACTATGAAATTGATAAACCAAATTTTTAACTGAGTAAAATATTGTAAGTTTAAAATAAGTCCAGTTCTTACACTTAATGAGCCGAAAAGTTGGTGACTCTATTTTCTTTTGTATTTTTCCTCTCATCTGCTAATATTCCCTTAAAATGTCTTTTGTTCAAACCATCTTAGGCATTCAAAAAATGCTGGTGAATTGACAAGTACTGTATTGATGAATGATGGGGGAAATAAATACTTCCAAGTAGGATTAGAACGCCTTCGTTCCATAAGATTTAATGTGTAACATGGGTTGCCATATAATTTATCTATGGGAATCTATGTTTGAATTACTTATTTTGATAATCAATAACTTACAATAAGTAAATGGTATAAAAATAAGTGAAGGGAACTGTTCTAGACTAAAAGAGACAAAAGAGATCTAACAACTAAGCATAATGTGAGAATTGTATTTGAATTCTGTTTTAAACAAACTACCTGTAAAAAGATATTTTTCAGCCAACTGGGGCAATTTGATTATGGACTGAGTATTACGTGATACCAAAACATATTGCCAATTCGTAAGGTATGATGATGGTGCTGTGGTTATGTAACAAAAGTTCTATAACACTTATGGAGCCATACTGAGTTAGGAGTGAAATGATATGCTGTCTGAGATTTGCTTCAAAGCATTTTAAGAGCAGTAAATAATTGAAAGAAAGGTAGGTTATATGTGAAGTAAGTGAGTTAAAACTGATGAGTTTTGGCTGCAGTAGATGGTGCATATATGGAGATTCATTACACTATTTTCTTCTTTGTGTATGTTTAAAATTTGTATGATAAAATATTTTTAAAATAATACAAAAGTAATATGTACTCAACATACAAAAGTACAAATAATACAAGGCAAGTTTAAGTTAAAGTACAAAATTCTCCCTCCTACCACCCACAAACCCTACTCTCAGGAGAAAATCACTATTGACAATTCCTTGTGTATAGCAATAAGGACATTTCTATCTCCATATATACCCATTACACAGTTTTTTTTTTTGTTTTGTTTTGTTTTTTTTTTTGAGACGGAGTCTCGCTCTGTTGCCCAGGCTGGAGTGCAGTGGTGCGATCTCGGCTCACTGCAAGCTCCGCCTCCCGGGCTTACGCCATTCTCCTGCCTCAGCCTCCCAAGTAGCTGGGACCACAGGCGCCTGCCACCTCGCCCGGCTAGTTTTTTGTAATTTTTAGTAGAGACGGGGTTTCACCGTGTTCGCCAGGATGGTCTCGATCTCCTGACCTCGTGATCCGCCCGTCTCGGCCTCCCAAAGTGTTGGGATTACAGGCTTGAGCCACCGCGCCCGGCCACAGTTTTTTTACTAATATGTATTTTAATTTTTTTTTTAAGTTTTTGAGACAGGGTCTCACTCTGTCACCCAGACTGGGGTGCAGTGACATGAACATGGCCCACTCCAGCCCCGACCTCCTGGGCTCAGGTAATCCTCTCAGCTCAGCTTCCCAAGTATCTGGGATGCAGACGCGTGCTATCGCACCCAGCTACTTTTTGTTTTTTTTTTTGTAGAGACGACGTCTCATCATGTTGCCTAGGCTGGCCTCCAACACCTGGGCTCAAGCGATCTGTCCACCTCAGCTTCCCAAAGTGCTAAGATTATGGGTGCGAACCACCATCTCTCACCTTAACCTTCTTAAAATAAAAGTTATATCTTGAAGATTTTTCCATGTTAGTGAATTTAACTCTACCTTATTCTTAGTAACTGATACAGAGTATTCCACTGTTTGGATATTTTACATGAATGCGTTCATTTTTACATTTCCATATAAATGAATATTGAGTCTCTTCCCAGCTCTCAACTATTGCAGGCAGTATTACAGGGAACCTTTCCATACATGCCTTTTTGTCCATGTGTCTGACCATGTCTGTAGGATGAAGCTGAAGAAATAGAATTGAGAGGCAAAGTTAGTGGACAAGGGTGTGGACACTCCATTCAGGCTCCCTGGGTCCTAATTTCAGTGCAGTTACTGACAATCTGAGTGATCTTGGGCACATTGTTTAACCGTCTCAACATCAGTTTTTTCTTCTGAAAGTGAGATTAGGAACAATCACATTTACTTTGTGACGTTATGAGAATAAATGATATATATAAAGAGTTCAGAACAGCTCATGACACACACAATGAGTGCTCAGTAAATGTCAGTGATCATTACTGTTAATATAGCTTGGGTAAATTTATATTCCCACCAATAAGAAAATCGATCCTTTTAACCTAATCTGATGGAGGAAAATCATCTCCTTGCTTCAAGTTCAATTTTCTTACCATTTATTAAGGTTGAACATTTGTCTATGGATTTCCTGGCCACCTGCATATTATTACTGTGGAATATTAATTAGTGCCCTTTGCCCATTTTCCCACTGAAATATAAACTTAGTGATGCCAGATTCCAGACAGGTAGACAGCCACCTACAAGTCCTGATTGGACCTAAATTTCTAGATAGAGAATCTGCATACTTTAGTTTTAATCTATCCTAAGGAAATTCCAGAGGACATCTATCTATAGGTATGGATCAGACCAGCACTCGCACCAAGAAGGTGGGTAAAATTCTATTTTAAAACGTCAGTTATTTGAACCCACTAGGAGGCAACTCAGCTAATAAATACTTAAAGGGCCAAGATCACAGGGAGAAGAAAAGTACATAAATGTGAATTCAACATTCTCCTCCACGTTGCCCCTTGATAAATTTGCCAATTCTCAAGCACCACAGGGCCTAGTGGCCAAGCAGAGCTTTCAAATTTCAAGCTCAGAACTTCCAGCAAGTCCACAAGGATGTGAAAATAAAAACTGACGTTTAAAAACCATCAAGGTAAATGACTTGGCTTAAAGTTAGAACCCCCAGAAAGGCTATGTCCAAGGATTAAGAACAAACCAAAATATGCCAGACCTTACATGGACCTAAATTCTATCACACATCATCTTAATCATTGGTTAAATCAAGGTGATCTACCCTTACACTAACTGCCTACCAACAGAAAAGAATATCCTCTCTGGAAGGAATATAAAATCACCCAAATGTCAACAATTTTATATACCTAATATCCAGCATTCAATCAAAAATTACTAACCATGCCAGGGGACAGGATGAAATTACTGAAAACCAGAAACCAATACAACAACAACAAAAGGAAGACAATGGAAATGGATTCACAGCCAGGTTCAGTGACCATGCTTGTTGTCCCAGCTACTCAGGAGACTGAAGTGGGAGGATCGCTTAGTCCAGGAATTCTAGGCTGCGGTGAGCTATGATCATACCACTTCGCTCCAGCCTGAGTGACAGAAGAAGTCCCCAAATCTTAAAAAAGAAAAAAATAGAAGGAAGAAGGAAGAAGGAAGAATAAAGAAGGAAAGAAGGAAGGAAGGAAGGAAGGAAGGGAGGGAGGGAGGGAGGGAAGGAAGGAAGGAGAGAGACAGAAAGGAAAAGAAAAGAAAAGAGAAAAGAAAAGGATTCACAGACAATCACATAATGCACATAATGGAGTTATCACTTATGGCCAAGAAACATGAAATATTTCCTCCAAGTAACAATTATAATGACAGCTGACTTCTCACCATCAATTATGGAAGAAAATAACTTTCAAGCTATATTTCTATGCCCAGAAAAAATAATCATCAAAAGTAAAGGAGAAGTTTTGCAACATGGAAACATTCTGGGGATTGGTTGCACAACAACGTAACTATATTTAACACTTCTGAATTACACACTTAAAAATGGTTACAATGGTAAATTTTATGTTGTGGATTTTACCATAATTTTTTTTAAAGTGAAAGAAAGAGGAAAAAAATAAAGTGAAGGAGAAAGTGGCTTTTGTGGTACTAAAATTGTAAAGTTTTTTTTAAAAAGTAAAGAAGAAATAAAAAGATTTTTAAACAAAAACTAAGAGAATTCATCATTAGCAAACCCGCATTAAAAGATACAGTTATTCAGAGGAAAAGAAAATAATCCCAGGTAGAAACAAAGAAGCACAAGACAGAATGAAAAGCAGAGTAAAGGATAACTATAAATAATTATAACTGTAGAAAACAATAGTATTCTTAAGGGAGAAGGACTAAAATACACACACATACATAAAATATATACACATATATGTATGAAAATAAAGAAAAATGCTGAAGTATAGTACATAAAGTCAACGTGTTCTGATGTCCTGATATTGCTCAGGAAGTGGTAAAAGTATTGTTTTGTAGATTCTAATAAGTCAAGAATTCCTGTTGTGATGTTGATGACAACCACTGGAAAATATTGTAAAATAATACATAAAGAACTACTAATAGAGGAAAAAATAGACATAAAAATAATTCAAAAGAGGTAAGAAAGGGAAGAAAATTTAAAAAACAAAGAACAAACAGAAAACAGATAATAAGATGATAGATTTAAACCCAACTATATTAGCAATTTAGATGCAATTTTCCAATTGAAGAAAACCATCATGCTGGATTAAAAAATAAAACTCAGTATTGTTTATAAGAAACACACCTTAAACATAAGGACACAGAAGAATTAAAAACAAAATACTGGAAAAGCATATTCAATGCAAAAACAAGAGAAAGTTGCTATTACTATACTAATATCAGAAAAAAAGACATATTACTGAAGGTGGTGAATATTTTATAATTATAAAAGTGTCAATCCACTAAATTGATTTAATGATTATAAATTTGCATACACCTAGTAAATAATAGTAATAGCCTCAAAGTACTTGAAGCAAAAATTGACAGAATCACAACTAGATTTGAATATATCTATCTCAGTAAAGAAGAGAAGCAGAAAAAAATACACATTTTCTTAAGTGCATATTAAACATTTGCCAAAGTTGACAAAGTGGTAGGCCAAAAATCAAGTCTCAACAAATTTCAAAGCATTAAAATCATTAATCTTATGAAATTTGGCTAGAAATTAATAATAAAAATAACTGGAAAAGGCCTAGATGTTTGGGTAAAAGGCAGCACACTTTTAAATAACCCATTGGTCAAAGAATTACTCACAATAAAAATTTTGAGCTCAACTATAACAGAAAATATGTCACATAAAAAGTATGAGATGCAACCGAAACTGCTCTGAGTGAAATTTAGAGCCTGAAACGCTGATATTAGGGAAACAAAAGGCTGCGATTCAATGATCTAAGTGTCCATCTCAGTAAGTAAACATGTGCTTTTGATTTTTAGTATGTGGGTTCTACTTCAATTTTTTAAAGTTTACTTTTTAAAAAATTTTTAAGAAAAAGAAACTCCACAAAGTCCAGTCTCGGATTCTATACTAATTGAAAGGATCTCAAAGTCTGTTAATGTGCTTGATAAACCACAGTCAGCTCTTGCTGCTCCTTAACATGTATTGAAAATCCTGTGCACGTCCTAATGTCCCAAGGGTTTTTATTTGCTTGCTTGTTTTTTCAACTTGGTGTATATTCTAAAGTTAGCTTCGCTGTTTCAGAACCACTCTGTAGCAGGAAAGAATAGAAAAGCACTCAGTGCTTCAGACTCACCCTTCCAGAACAGGCAGACACAAGCCTCTGGGCCAACAGAAAAAACCAGTTACTCTCCAGGCATTCATCTCACCACACCCAGATAGTAAGAAATATCTATGTAGCATATATATTCTCACACTGGCCTCAAAACAAGCTTTGCTAAGTATGAAATGATAGAGGCAATACCTGACCTCCTTTCCTAACACAGTCAAATGGAAAGTCAAAAGTCATTAGTTGCATGTTTTAGATTACCTGAGCAGCAGGCGTTTCATTACTGCAATGTACTACAATTGACCTACTACTGTACCTTATTCATAAAACTAAATACTGTTTGAGAAAGCAATAAATTCAGTATTTTAGTTCTAGAATTTAACAACTAATGTATCTGAAAGAGAATTTTCATAATGTACATGTGACTGTTCACTTGAAAAAGTATTTTGGACCAGGGTGTATTAGTGGAAGGTATTCAAATTTATTCCCCATATAAATAGATTATCGGTGAGCACCAATTAGGAAGGCTTAATTGAAAACATCAGATTAACATAATATCAGTGTGATATATCCCAGTCACACTAAATATTCAAGAGCTTTATAATTTTCTTGCTTTCTTTTACAGCACTAGTATGACACTAGTACATTTATATAGTTTGGTTAAACAAAAATGTAGGAAACTGCTTCTTCAGTGAAATGGCTAACTTCATTTCTCATATTTTCCTGTTTATAGAAATATTATTGGAAATAATACTCTTGAGAAATCAAGAGTCCAGTGCTTCCCACTGTGTGCAAGCAACACATCGCCTTAAGCATGGAGGGACAAAGAACCTTCACCCTACACTACACCTAGGTTTCCGTGGCAGCAGGTCACCTCCACGGCCCTTACAATCAGCTTTCTTTCTCTAGTCAGGACCTGAAACTCAGAAAAAATAAATTTCTCTGCTGTAGCCTTTTCTTCTTGAATGTTCCCAAGTCCAAGTCAATGTCTCACTGCTCTCTGAGTTATTTTGAGAGGAGGACATTCCTTCTTCCTGCGAAACACACCCAGGGACTCCTTCTGGAAGTTTGCAACAGCCTTGCAAGTGGGGAGGGAGGGAGGATGACTGGAAAGAAGGAGCTTGGAGCAGATATTTAATACTAGACCTTGATCATTGTTGAAAGGAAGATTTATGCCCTTTCTGTAATGCATGTGCAACAGGCACCACCCTTTGTTGAAAGATAATAAGTGTCTTGCAAATCTCTCCCCATTTCCTTCTGTTTCTTCACTTCTCATCTCCTTTGCACATTTAAACTTTTAGAACAGATGCTGTACTCCTGTTGCTCACTCCTTCTGCTTCCACTAATCCTGATCTTAATGACTTTCTGTCTGAATTCTGCAGCCACTTTTTAAAGTGCTCTTGGAAATTACCAATACCTTTCTCTCAGTCAAAGCTAAAACTCTCTTTCAGAGCAATTATCTTTCACAAAAGTGCCACCTATTTCAATGTTCAAAATATCTGGAATTACAGAATCAAATATCTGTCAATTTGCAACTAGAGCCCTGAAATACAGATAGACAAAAGAGCCTTAAATGCTACTCAATGCATTGAGACACTGTTAAAAAACAGCTCTATATGACATTTTATAAACTTTTTTCCATTTATTCGTCAATTTTTTATTGAAGTGTCTCTAATACCACGGTAACTCATTCCTACTTAAAAGATACATTTCAGAAGAAAAATGTGCTCTTTTTTCCCCCCAGAAGCAACTCAAATAATAATATCTTCTGTTTGAATAGCATTCTCCTGACACCTCATTTTCACATAGCTTCTGTAATTTAATCTTTCAAATAACCACATGAGGTGGGCAAGGCAAGCCTCATTACTTGCATTTTAGCACCAGAACCATCAGTCAGGTAGCTAACACAACATTCTGGCACTTTCACTATGACACACTTTGCCTCTTCAAGCATTCATAGCAACTTAAATATTCATAGCAACAATCCATCACCATAGATAATACCTAGGCAGCACTAAAAAACATGACATTTTCATTTTCTATGACATCTTCAAGCAAGAAAATGAAATGCTAAATATAAATTCAACCCCCAAACTGTAGGACCTAAGGGATATGTCCTCCATGGGTGAAAGTACCCAAAGATTGTTGTAAGTGATGCTCCAGAGTCTGCTATTTAATTAGACAGGCATGAGTCCATCTCTTTCTGCTAAGGGGAGGGCTTAAGGAAAGAGTCTACATGAGCTTACCAGGGTATGCCAGTTTGTGACCCAGTTCCAAAAGCCCGAGTGGGAGGAGTGCTAGAATCTCAGCATGTAGGTCTATGTGCAAGAAAGAGGTAATTTCAACTCCCCCTCACCACTCCACCCCCGCCAGTCCAGAGAGAACTTAGACTCTGTTTCTTGGTAAGAAGACAGGAATTCCAGTGAAGGGAAACTTGCCTAGGGAAGGGCTCACAGACAGTTAAGAGAGTCACTATTGCTCATTATTGGAGCTGGTCTGAGCGACCTAAAAGTGAGTGGTTGAGTTTCTCACCATAGCAGAGAAATTATGACATACAAAATGCTCCTTATGACTCTCCAGCCTCAGCAGCACTGAAATACTGAGGGTTCCTCACTGCATCATACTCTTCCAGCTCTCAGGATTTGCACAAACCTTGGTTTAGAATAAGCTCCATCATTACCTACCTATCTCCTACTCATCCTTTTTGACACAGCTCAATCATCACCTCCTCCAGGAAATCGTCTTTCATGATATAGGCTCCCCACCAGCAGTTTGCATGCTCTTGCAGAGCCCTGTATTTATCTTTATTATGGTTCTCACCACACTGGATTATCATCCTCTTATCTAGCTTACCTAAAAGACTAAATTATTGGAGGACAGGGGCTATGTCTTAGCATCTTGGTAGTCACAAAAACTTAGCATAGAACCTCTATGTAATAGACACTGAATGAATGAGGGAAGGAAGAAAGTCTTACCCTGATTCCACCCGAGAACTTCTGATACTTCCAGCCTTTCCATTTGGTAGGATACCCAAAGCTCATCTCTGAATCACTGGATTTATCTCTTAGCTCTACTCTTGCTCATACACTCCTTGGGAATGGTTGAGAGGCTCTTGACCAACACAAGCCTAGTGGGACCCTGCAAGTAAAGGAAATTTTGTCCTCCAGCCAAAGGAGGGGGACACAAACAGACCCATTCTTGCTCCAGTTACTTCTAACATCACTGCCATTAACAGGCAGTCCTACCTAATTCCAGAACACGCTGGATTATAATTTAGCAGGTTATTAGTAGCTCTCTCTCTACCTGGTTTGCTTTGTTAAAATAGTCTGGTGAGACACTCCCTGTCTGCTGTTTTGTTTTTGTCACAGTTATCCTACCTTCCCTGAGCTGCCAATATGCCTGAATCCCTTTTACTCACATTAGCTTTTCTCAGTCTCTCTATCAACAAGCCAAACTCTTCTTTTGTATTCTAGCACTAACGCAATGACCTCAGGTGATCTGCCTGCCTCGGCCTCCTAAGTTGCTGAAATTGCAGGTGTGAGCCACTGTGCCTGGCCCCTTGATAATATCTCTTATTTGTCTTAGACCAGTACTGCTTTTCCCTGTTAACCAGCTGTCCTTGAAATCCATGTGGCCCAGCATTTCAGATTCCACATTGTGTTACCTGCTTCCCCCAGATCGCTTTACAACTCTGCCCTTCAATTTCCACACCTCCTTCTGTACTTGGTTTAGGACAGCCTGTTCTACCCTGGGGCCAGGACCTGTACTTTGCTTAGAGGGTTTTCCAGTCTACATTCACTCATTTTTGCCCTGTTTATTCCAAATTCAACTTCAGAAGCATATTTCCCACTGAACTTAAGAATAATCAAACTGAAAGACAGCATATGACATTGTATATTTTGAAGATAATTAAACCACTCCTACATGTTCCCCTAAGAGTTATTAAAAATTATTTTTGATAGATCCTGCCAATAACATTGATGGAATAGCTGACCAATCATTTAGAAGAACACTATAAATCAAGCCAAAATTAAGAGTCTGAAATAGTTGGAGAGTTTTCTCTATAAACTTTCATGTGATTACACCACAGCCATTGTGTTTTGTGGCATATTCATTTTTATAAGTCTATTTATGAATACAAAGAGGTAGCCTCCACTGCCTTAGCTTGCCAGCTTGGACTAACTGCTGCTATTTTAACCACTTCCCCCTTTAGAAAGAGCATGGCCAACAGTTCCAAATTCCTAGGGGAACTGTAACTGTTTGTGCTGAGAAAACTGAATGACACATCATTTAGAAATTTGTTACTATTTATGCCACTATCAACTTGACTTTTTAAAAATTTGTCCAGAATGATTTCTTTTTTTTTTTTTGAGACGGAGTCTCGCTCTGTAGCCCAGGCTGGAGTGCAGTGGCCGGATCTCAGCTCACTGCAAGCTCCGCCTCCCGGGTTTACTCCATTCTCGTCTCAGCCTCCCGAGTAGCTGGGACTAGAGACGCCCGCCACCTTGCCCGGCTAGTTTTTTGTATTTTTTAGTAGAGACGGGGTTTCACCATGTTAACCAGGATGGTCTTGATCTCCTGACCTCGTGATACGCCCGTCTCGGCCTCCCAAAGTGCTGGGATTACAGGCTTGAGCCACCGCGCCCGGCCGTAGAATGATTTCTTAAGGTCCAGAGTCCAATACCTCCAACCCTACCCCAAGGGTGACTGGTCCCAGGAGCAGAAAACTATTCTGTGAAAGAGCCTAGACAATCAGACACCAAGAACCAACACACTCTAAAATGGGCTGAGCCAGTGTTCCCCAATGGGCCAAGAACATCACCTTCCCTTAAACACCGGTAGTGATAATGACTAGGGCCTGGCATTGGGCTAGAACAGCCCAAGGACTTGGCAACTTAACAACTAAAATGCTTACCTATGGGTCACTTTTGGAGGAAGGAAAACAGTCCAATCTGTGAATAGCCATGCCCTAGAGCAGAAAGGAACCAAGGGTTAGTTTCTGTGAACCTATTTCTGACCACATTTGTCTGGAATACAAGCCAACCTAACCTCAGATGCCTACTCATTTCTAACTTTGTCTATTCATTCAGGTCTGCTCTGAACCCAGGTTAGGCAGCTTTCCTTGGATAATATCAGGTCAATCCTGTTCCCTTAATAATGTCTCTCTCTCTCTTTTGGTTTTTTTTTGTTTGTTTGTTTGTTTGTTTGTTTTTTTGATATGGAGTCTCACTCTGTCACCCAGGCTGGAGTGCAGTGGTGCAATCTTGGCTCACTGCAACCTCTGCCTCCCAGGTTCAAGTGATTCTCCTGCCTCAGCCTCCCAAGTAGTTGGGATTACAGGCACGTGCCACCATGCCCAGCTAATCTTTGTATTTTTAGTAGAGATAGGGCTTCACCATATTGGCCAGGCTGATCTCGAACTTGTGACCTCTGATGATCCACCTGCCTCAGCCTCCCAAAGTACTGGGATTACAAGTGTGAGCCATTGCGCCCAGCCCCTTGATAACGTCTCTTATTTGCCTTAGGCCAATACTGCTTTTCCCTCCAGATTTGACCTCTGCCTCATGTTTGCCATCCAGCAATGATTTGCACCAGAGGTCCCAATCCAAGACAAGCCTGATGGCCAAAAAAAAACAACCTGGGCCAAGAACTGTTAAGGTTCTTTTACCAAGCTTTGCAAGCCAACAAGTTAGCCTGCCATATTTCTTGGATACTGGCAGAAGACACAAGTCTCCTGGGTCAGAGACAAAGAACTTTATTACTCATGATGTAGTCAGCACCCTGAGCTCCATTTTCATGTTGCTCCCCCTATTTCTCAAGTCCCATGAGGGTTATATGGAGCACCTTAGGTAGAGGCTACTCACATCCTGAGTTTGAGCTGAGAAATCCTGAGCTGGGAAACCCCAATCTTTTATTATAAACAATTCGGCTGCAAGAAAACCTGTCCAATAAATAAATGAGCTGCAAGAAAACCTGTTCAACTTTTGCTTTGAAGGAAGACATTATTTATGGTATGCTGGACTGAATCTGCTCCAGAAGTTTGTGTCCAGAAGTTTGTGTCCAGAAGTAGATACTATCTCTATCTTGTGTTCACTATCAAATATCTTTTAAAAGATTATTCAGGAAAAAAGGCTGTCAGTGCCTCTGCTCACAAGATGTGCAGAAACATTAGAAACCTATGGGAAATGGCTCCCGACAGTAAGTTGAAGAAGCTAGTGAATGAATGAATGACAAATTTATGGACATCTTAGAGAAAAAGACAAAGTAATGAGTAATCAACACAAATTTTTCATCCATTTGCCACTTTTCTAAATAAGCACACAAGCATATGTCAACAAAGATCATTTCTGTTCACCAAGGAAGATTTTCATTTTGTTTTATTAATTTAAACGTATGTTGCTCTTTCAATCATTGGTACTCATTTGAATAAATGTTGCGAAACTGCAAAACTTAGCAAGTGAGACTTTTGAACATACCAAGTACTATCTACTTCATGGAAACTTTTTTTTCAAATATCATTCCATCACTACACTCGTAAATTGTTTGTACATAACTCTTGATTCTGAAAATTTCTATCTCAAAGACTAAAATTTCTATCTCAAAGACACAAAATCCTGAGATTTAATTTAGTCAAATATAAAGAAAAAATACAGAACACTTATATATTAAGATTATGCTTCCAACTACAAAGTAGAGTAGATTACACACCTCATAGGGCAAGTAGACATGTGTTTAAAATACAGGATTAGTTCCATAAGTTCTTCCCATCTTGTGTGGCTTTCTTACAAATGTCTTTTTGGGCATAGCACCTTTTTCTGAGTAAATTAAATTATTCCTGGCAGAAATGGCATGAGCAACATTCAAGGAATTCTAAGCATTATGATGATTAGGCAGCAGTTTGCAAACTATATTCTGGGAAGTACAAATGTCTCTCATAATGTTAACCAATAGTCTGCCACTTCAAAAATTTTTTGGTCAAATAAGTTTGGTAAACTATTAGAATGGCTTCTTGCTGTAGAATTTTCAGAAACTCTAATTGGGTTAATGTATCTCATGAATATCCAATAAGGGGGCTGGGTATGGTGGCTTACACCTGTAATCCCAGCACTTTGGGAGGCCAAAGCAGAAGGATCACTTGAGGTCAGGAGTTCGAGACCAGCCTGACCAACATGGCAAAACCTCATCTCTACTAATAATACAAAAAGTAGCCAGCTGTGGTGGTGGGTATCTATAGTCCCAGCTACTCAGGAGGCTGAAGCACGAGAATAGTTTGAACCTGGGAGGTGGAGATTACAGTGAACTGAGATCATTACACTGCACTCCAGCCTGAGTGACAGAGCAAGGCAAAAAAAAAAAAAAAAAAAAAAAAAAAATTCCCAGTAAAGGGTTAGGGACATGGTATTAAACGTTTCTCAAACTTGTTTCACCATGAAAAAATTTTAACATTAGATGCTTTATGCTAAGTGTAGAGGACTACGTGCTCGCAAACAGGGTGTTCCCCATAAGTCCTGCTCTCACAAACGAAGCAGGGCGTTCCCCATAAGTCCTGCTCTTGCAAATGAAGCAGGGCGTTGGGGGCTTGTTTATGTGTAAACATTTTGAAAATCCAGAAAGTCAGCGAAAGGTCAGAAAAACAACAATGTGTCTTGTGACTTGGCAACATTCCACAAACAACTGTATAAAAAAAGCAGAGCGCGCCATTCGAGGCGGCCGCCATGTTTGTCTTGTCTTGTGTTGTCTTGTGTGTTCATTCCTTTGTTTAGGAAACACATGGACCCCAACACTAAGGGACACTAGAGTTCCACAAAACCCAGTCAAAAAAACCCTGGACCACAACTCAGGCTAGATATGGGACAGGAATGGTAAAGTTACGGAGTTAGCTGGGAGTTAGTTTTACAAAGGACCTTGAATTACATGCTAAGATACTTTATTATGTAGACCATGGTGAAACATCCTTTTGACGTTCTTTTTTACTATGTGGCATAATTAAATGTAGTCATTTTAGACAGAAATCTATTAAAAGATCCTAAAAACTTTCTAGTTTGCAGTAGATTATTCCAGAGAAGTACATCTACAGAAGAGAATTACCTCTGTAAACAACCCAATTTCAAAACTTAGCTGTCACTCTTTAAAAAGTCTCCTTTATGCCTAAGAATTCCCATAAAGTTGTTTTGAATGAATTGTCCTTTTTTTCTGTTCTGCATTCATTGTTCTTTTCTTCAGAGATGAGCTGAGATACCAAGTCCATTTATAGATTATCCCAGTCTGAATAAGCTCACTCTTCACATCTCCAAATTTTTATCATTTTGACTTATTTTCCAAAGCTTGGTCAGCTTTGGGATTGTCTTGGATATTCCTACCAAGTTTATTTGTTCTGACATTCAAGGAATATTTAATGAGCAGCTACCTGAGGCGAGGCACTGTAATAAGTGCTGAGAGAAATAAAGGGATTTAGACATTCCCCTCAATATTTGAGTACACTTTGCAGCATTCTACTTTAGATCAAATCAAGTTTCTTTCAAGCTTTGAGTGATTTCTGCATCTTGCAAGGGCCAAGTGTGTAAAGAACAACTCAGTCCATCAGTCAGTGAACATTTATTGAGCTCCTATTACAGTCAACCATTATGTTAAATGCTGGAGAAGCAGCAATGAACAGGACAGCCCTAGTTTCTCCTCTCGTAGAACTTATAAATTTAGCTATAGCTACAGACACTAAAACAAAAGTGAAATTTTTATTAGCTATGTTCCCTAAATTCTAAAAAAAAAGTTATTATTTTAAATTGAGATAAAACCTACATGGCAAAATATTAATAACTAAATCTAGGAGAATAGTATATGAATATTCACTTTAATATTATTTCAATCTTTTTGTTGATTTGAAAATTTTCCAGTGAAGAAGTTGGGGGAAAAATTTAAGAATAAATCAAGTCACAAAGTTAAAAAAAAAAGACAATTTTTTTTTCCGTAATCTAATACCTCTTTATTTAGTTGTAACAGTTTGAGGTTCCATGACTTCTTATTCTGTTGTTTTCATACCAGAACCTCAAAGACAGAAGGCAAAACATTACCATATGAATGAAAGTAAACTGGGATTGCATTTTTCCTTACCACAGAATGCCCTGCTGCAAGTCCACACTGTGCCTTTTGAATTTGGCCAGGGTTTTTGTAAAACGTTCTATAAAATATGTCAGAATATTCAGTCTGTGGCTAAGTAAATAAAGAGAATTACAATGTTCAAACATGATATTTGTTGCCATTCATTGGACATTTGTTAAGCCATTTTCTAAGGCAAGTATATATGATTTAGCGAGTATAATAACCTATAACCACTAAACTCAATGCATTTGCTGTATATACGCTAAAATATATGAGGAAGAATCCCTTCATTTTACTAGTGGCAAAGACAGAATTGTAGTGTATCCAAATAAAACAAAAGATGTTAAGAGAGAGTATGAGTGAATATAAGTGGCTTTTAACACTGTCTTTCCCTTACCCTTAACCCCACTCCCACCAAACAGAGAGTATCATTGTTCACATTTTTTATTTTATCACCATTTCCTAGTTGCCAGATGCAACTTTGACTCCGATGCATGACATACCTGTATTTTCAGCAAGGAATGCAAATAGGAAAAAAACCAAGTGTGTAAAAATGAAAGTCAGTGATTAAGAGGGAAAAGGAGCATAAAGAAATTTAATGGAGGAAGAAATATAAAATCAAAGTCCTGCTACAGATATTCCCAAAGAATAGAAACACAGGTTAAAGACTAAGTGGCATTTTGCCTCTATTCATTTATTCAAAAATGCATTGCATGTCTGCCATTAATCAGACACTATGCTAGGCAGTGGAGGTAAAATAATACAATATAGTCCTTACCTTTAAAAACTTACCAGATGCCAGCTAAGTACACAGACAACAAAAGAGAATCCAATATGCATGCTAGAGATAAGAGAGTTGGTAAGTGTAGTGGAAACAGCAATGTGGACCTTGGAATCAGACTCAATTAAGTCTCTGTCATTTACAAACTACCTTCGGGACTAAACCTCTCTGAGCTTCAATTTCCTCGTCTATAAAATGCGAAAAATAACACTTAGCTTGCCCTATAGTTGTAATAATTAGGAATAAGGAATGCAAAATGTCTGACACACATAAACTACAAATACTTCAATTGGGGTATGTGCATAATATTTAAGAAACACCAACTTTTTCCCTTCTACGATTTTATAGTCTGATGAATCCCAAAAGTTATGGTATCAATTTATGTCTTAAAAGAAATTGGGATTTTGAAAAGAACTTGATGACAAGGCTTTTTACAGAAATGAGGACAGCTTTAGGAGACTCAACAAGGGATGTTGAGTTCCCCAAAGGCCAATAATAGAAGAAAGACATTATCACCCCTAAGCCCAAGCTCAGCGAGAGGTAGATCCTTGGAAGATCATCCCCTCTATAGAAACATCTCTGGGGTGGAGAGGACAGCTCAGGCTATCACAGTCTGATGTAATCAAAGATAACTACTGTATTATCCTCACTCAGTAATCAGCTGGCTGACTGTGATTTCATTTTTTCATTTAGGTTGCCTTCAAGAAAAAAAAGTTGCTGTCCAGTGAACTCAACAGTTTACATGGTTCATTGAAAAACAATAAATTGGAACTGAGTGTAAATAAAATATTAAGATGATCAAATAACCAATACAAGCATTCCTGCTCAAGATGTGTGTTAAGCCCAGCAGAATATGGTGGCACCATTATCTAGAAATTGTATCTCTATTAATCAGCTTACCTATTTTAGCCACCAAACAGTCTATAATTGAAATTCCTAGGTCTTTTTGCTCATGAATTCCTGCTAAGCTACAATTTTTCATAGTGGATTTTTAAACTTATGTTTTACATTTTACCTTTATCTCTGTTAAAATAGTTTTACTCCAGCACTTCACAACTTGACATCAACATACTGTATATTCAATTTAAATTAGCAACGATTGTCTAACTTCATGTCATCTACAAATTTGATAGGCATGTCTTTCTTTCATTTCTTTTTTTTAAGAGGCAAGTTCTCCTTGTAATGTCCAACCTGAATTCGAACTCCTGGGCTCAAGGGATCCTCCTATCTCAGCCCCTGGAGTAGCTGGGAATACAGGCATACCCCTGCACCTGGCTTGATAAGCAAGTCTTTCTATTTTTTTCTAAGTTGCTGATAAAAAGGTTGAATGGCATAAGGGCAAGAACAAAGCCATGTACATGCATTCATTTTAAAAAAATATTGAGTACCTAATATGTATGAGGCTTTATATGAATTGTTGGGGATACAGACAATGTAGAAAGAAGTTAAAAAATGTTGGTTAGTGATAAATACTACAGATAAGCAAAATACAGTAATAAGCTAGTGGCTGGATAGGGTATAGGCAACTTTAGACAGGGGACCAGGGAGGCCACACTGAGCCCTAAATGATGACGATGAGACTGTCCTATGCATACCTGATGGAAAAGTGTTCCAAGGAGATGGGAATAGGAAGTTCCTAATGCTAGAAAAATTTATATTTATATTATCTATATTTATATATAATTTAACTTTATTATGGAAATTTTAAAACACATAAAAGTAGAGAAAAAAGTACAATGACTTCAATGTACCCATCATTCAGCTTCAGTAATTATCAATATTTTATTATCTTTATTTTATCCTCTCTGGACCTCAAAATTTGGTTCTTGGGGTATCTTAAAATAAATGCCAGAAATTGTATCATTTCACCTTATAAATACTTCAGTATATATTTAAAGTAACAATAATTCCTTGGTGTTAGAGGCTATTGGTATACATCCAGTTCTATAAGAATTGTTTTGGGCCAGGCGTGGTGGCTCACGCCTGTAATCCCAGTGCTTTGGGAGGCTGAGGTGGGTGGATCACAAGGTCAGGAGATCGAGACCATCCTGGCCAACATGGTGAAACTCCATCTCTACTAAAAAAAAAAAAAAAAAAATACAAAAATTAGCCAGGTGTGGTGGCATGCGCCTGTAGTCCCAGCTACTCAGGAGGGAGAAGCAGGAGAATCTTGAACCCAGGAGGCAGAGGTTGCAGTGAGCCGAGGTCGCACCACTGCACTCCAGTCTGGGTGACAGAACAAGACTCCACCTGAAAAAAAGAAAAAAAAGCAATTGTTTCTTGTTTTCAAAGAGCTTACAATCTAAAGGCATGATAAGATCTTTAAGTAACCAAGAGAAGCAAACATCATAAGAAAAGTAGATATAAAGTGCCGTGTGAGGTCGAAGAGGGACATCTCTATTAATCAGGAATGGAGACTTCAGCACTACAATAAAATCAGAGCCCAGAATCAGGTATGTGACCAGGAAATCAAGATGATATCCTAACGTTGAGGAAGCTGAGGACCCAAAATCAGCACCTGGTGAAAGGGCTTGGCACAGCTCAGAATAACAGGAACAGAGAACATAGAGACAAGGAAAGGAGAACCAGTTATCTTGGTCGCAACCGAGGGGCAAATAAAAATCCCCAGTGAATGGCCCCAGTGATGAAACCAAGAAGGGTTAGGAATTGGGGACCCTCAGCTGGGATGCATTGGTCTGGCTGAATCTGTTGTACACTGCTGGCTTCTCTTTGGATTGTAGGGGACTGTGTTGCATGAGTTGTTAAATATTTGAACATTACCACTGATTACAGATGATATTGCCATAACATTGGCTTTTACCCAGAGGTATTCCTAGAGCTTAGGTCAGTGCCTGAAAGAGAAAACATTCAAACATACTCTGATCGAACAGATTGGTGCATGAATTTCATATTGTTGTTCAGACAGTTTGTTAGGCTATTTCTAAAGCTATATAAAATAATCTTATTCTTTCATTTAACTTAGTTTTTAAAGCTCCTATTATAAGAGTTTCCAGCTGTGAAGACAGATTTCCTCATTAACCCAGGCATAAATCGACTCTAAGAGAAAAATGAAGAAAGAAAATTTTAGAGAAATGTTTGTCTCAATATGCCTCAAAAAGTATACACTGCCTAGTGATAATCAGAGAAAAATCTTAAAAGAGAAACTGAAGATTATTGTCAAATTAACATGACTGTCAATTATTGGGTTGGTGCAAAAGTAGTTGGGTTGTTTTTGTCATTGAAAGTAATAGCAAAAACCGCAATTAGTTTTGCACCAACTTATTAGATACTAATCTTACTTGCAGAAGCATGAATGTAAAAAGACATACTAACAGAAAATATCTGACTAATAAATGCTCTTAACTGAAAGAGAAAATTCCTTCTTAAAAATCATAAAGCAGTATTATCTTAAGATTACCTTAGTCTTTCATAAAGCAAGAGTTACCTGGAGATCATATATTTCTGTCATTTCTAATAGTATTGTAATCTTCCTTATTAATAGTTCACTATTGGAAAAAACTAGATGTCAGCGTGACTATCATTTGTTGCTTACACAAACATTTAATTCACCCTCTCATTTACATAAAGACTGTAATAGTCAAACCTGTTCCTGAGCAAGTTTTATCTTGTATGGGAGGGCTAAGTCAATTAAGCTCCTAACACAATGTGTTAGAATAAACAAAGCTGGTTAATAACAGGTCATTAAATTATTGGGCAGGTAACGCCTTTGTTACACAAACAAGTTTATAAAAGTACAGTGCTGAGTAAGAACTTTGGTTTGGTTCACAAATCACTGAAGGTCATAACTTAAAATTATATGTAACCTTTTCCGGCACCCACTTCAGAAGGTTGCATGTCTGTTTTTGTCTGAGAGGTAAACATTCACATTATATTAGAGTAAATTTTTGCTTTACAATAACAAAAATAAAAATGCAAAGCGCTATTCCCAGAGTTACACAGAAAGTTACGGCCACCACCTGCATCGGTCAGTATCCCAGCTGGATATAGATGAGTAAGAAGAGAGGTTTAGAAAAGTATGAGCTGTGATAGTGAAGTGATAATGAAGCATCCCAAAGCTAAAATAATTGCAAGCCATTCCCTTCTCCATATGTTAAGGGGCAAGGGTAGCAAACAATTACTAGAACCTGAAGCGGGTTATAGCCGTAGGTGTAGAAAAAAGATGCTGAGAAGAACTTGTGGACGCGGGTAGAGCAAAGCAGCCACAAGGCTCTGTAGAGAGAGAGTTGGGTAAGTAAATGCCCTAATCTCACTCTCCTGCCCCTCCTGTTTCTTTCCCATGCCTCCTATTGGCTGAACCCAAATGGAAGCCAGAAGGCAAGGGAATCATTTGATACAGTTCACAAAGGTTAGTCAAAGCAGGACAGAGAAGAGTGGAGAGTGGGTCTGGAAACCAGTGAGAAATATTCAACACATACCCACTTCCACCATTATAACTCCAGTTTTACTAGCCTTATACGTATTTTTCAGCAGTTTCTCTCATCTCCATGAGGCCAAATCAAAGAAGCAATCAGTAGGTATTTAGGAGACTCTATCCAGACTTTAGTGCTATATTATAGGAAACTGTTATAGAAAAATATAAAGCAGTATAATATGTGGACTCTGCTCCCAGGGTCTTTAAATTAGTTGCAGGGTAAGATAAAGACATGTGGCATAAATAGGAGCAAGATAAATAACAAGTTGTAGATCCTAAAAAGGACTGAAGATTTGGGTTTAGGCAAGGCCAAGTGTCTCCTCTAAGACATTTTTTTTAGAAAGCCTGGTGTGTAAATTGCAGTTTTTTCTATTTTTATAGATAATTCAGGAAAAGGAAGCGGCAGAGCAAAGATGTTCTTTAGGAGTGGCAGTCACATAACATCCTTAGAAACATTCTAGTAGCAACCTGGAACTTTGCCCGGCCTATTTCACTGAGTGACCTCTTCCAGGATAGGAATGAAGGTGAAGGAAGGAGAAATTGCCAATTCTTTTTGCTCTCTTGACATGTACCTTTCTGCAAAGTGCAAAGACTGACCATCACCATAGCATCTGTTTTCCATTGTAAGGCTGTCACATCAAAACCAAACTCAACATCAACTGGTGGAAGCTATCCCCCCACCTAAAACACTTTCACAACTTCATCATCATGCAAATTCCTACTGAATTCTTCAAGACTCCACTTAAACAAGAACTCTATAGTTTTTGTTGAATATCCCAGGCAAAATCATACCCTCCTCTGAACTTTAACCTCCAAAATGATATAAAAGGGTTACTTTACAGTGATGCCCTCTTTCGTATAATTACTTCTAAAGCAGTTATATTATATCTTCTTTTACTTCTTTATCCCAGCATAAAGTTGTCAAAAAATATACATATGACTATCTTTGTGCAGAATCAAAAGCATTGCCTAAAGAGATTTTTTCATGATTAATAAAAGTCTCTAGATGAGAAAAATAAGAATTTGCAATAACTATTGTATCTTCTGAGATAATAACTCTAAATTTGAAAATATGGGAACTTTTAATCTAGCAGTGAAAGAAAAACCCTCTTCTCCCATCAAATATCTCATTCTTTATTGAATAAAAAGCTATTACCCAATCATAATGTATTTATTTTTCATAGATTTTCCATAGCAATAATTAAGATTGTATTTTTTGTTTGTTTGTTTCCTAAGCATACCCGTGGTATCTCATGGCTTCATAACTTAGCAAGTCACCATTGAGCCTGATTAATTTTGAGAGAAGAAGAACAGAAGTACCTATAGAGAGATGCTCAACAAATACCTTTTTATTTGAAAACTAGCCATGATGAAACCAAGGAGAATGTGTACTGGAACTTCAAAGAGCAAAATAATCTAAATGGAATTAATATATAAATCAAATGGATACAAATATGAAGAAATAATACTTTTTTTCACCTCGTCCCCATTTAGAATTCTGGAAAGTATGATCATTTGGAATCTAAAACAAGTTGGGGGTGAGAGACATTGAAATGGCTCCAACTTCATTCAGTTTTCCATTTGAATCAGGTATGTGTCTGGTTGAATACAGATTGGTTCACTTAAAGCAGGTAAAAAGCCACCACAAGTTCCAAAGCAATTTGGAAAGAAATCAGAGCTACTCATTCATTCATCAAACATTTACTGAGTGCCTGGCCTAGGCCAGACACTGTGCTTTATCTCCCTCCCTGCCTGTATATTCTAATGGAGGATGTAAACACATTGTTAAAATTATACATGTTGTGTGCTGAAAGGGGAAGCAAGGAATTAGCATTCATTAACAGGCCAGACACATTATATACAGAATTCTATTTAATCTTAACAATGATCCTGTCCACTAGGTATTATTCATCCAATATTCCAAATGGGAAACTAAAGTCAGAGAGTCTCAATGAGTCACCAAGGTTACCCCACTAATGAGTGGTGAGGTTTAAATGCCAACTAAGATCTCCTTGACTCCAGACTCCATTCTCTTTTCTCTGTGCAAGTGGTTTTTAGGATTTAAAAAAAAAAGGACTCTTTTTTCAAACATAATAGTTTTCTATGGAAACTCTGTGTAGAAAAAAACAAATAAAGTAGATTTACTCTGTTGTAGGAACCAAAACATCTTTTTTCACTCATTACTAGGTTCAAGCTGATGCTCCTGTAACAAAAGACAGGCTAACAAGAGAAATGCATACACATTTGTTTAATGTACATTTTACATGATACAGGAGATTTCAATAATGAAGACCCAAAGAACAGGGAAAACTGTGTATATTTACTCTTTGATCAAACGTGAGTAGTTGTGAAGTATGATAAGGACATTCCTTTTCTCTGGGTCTAAGGAAGGCACCTTTTGAACGAGGACCTCTTCAGAAGAAGGTCGGATAATTCTTTTAGGGCTTGCTTCATGAGAGGGGAGCAAGGAAGAGCCAGAGACACCTTCCTGCTTCTGCTGCCAGACGCCAAAGTGCCATATTTTGGGGCAGCACTTTCTGAACCCTGTCATTATTTAACACTTGGGTTGGAAGACCAGAATGTCTGCCTACCCAAATGCCACTAACCACACACACACACACACACACACACACACACACATCACATCACATGAGGAGACTCCTGAGGCACCCGTGCAGAAGTCATACTTCTTCTCAGAGTGTGTGCAGAGTGAAAAGTCACCATCAGACACTATGTGAGGGGGAGCAGAGCATAGTAGAAATACCGAGTGACTGATCTGTGTGGTGGAGCCAAGCCTATGTTCACAGAGAAAATTGACAGAAATGGAGCAGGCTAAGAAGGAGAAAGGAACACTCAGGAAAGGAGAAAAGTGGTATGGACACAAACATTGAAAAACAAGGCTAATTTCAGGAATATTGAAAAGCCCAGTCTCTGTGGCTGGCAAATACCAGGAAGTAGCAGATGGTGCCATGCAAAGTAAGGCTGAGTTAAATTATAAAAATTAAGAGGCCTTTTTAGCCATGCTGACAAAGAATGTGATGATATATTCTGTATTCAAATGCAGATTTCAGAAAATAATGCACAGATTATAAAATATTAAGATAAAAACATTGATGTACCCTACAGAGAACAAACTTTTCCTTTAAAAAAGACCAAATGCCCAGCTTTTCTAATGCCAAAATAGTTATTGTTATGTAAATCACTATTTATATGTCTGTTAACTAGGTCTTGTTCTCAGCAAAAAAAGGAGAAAGTTTTTATCCTTAAAAATGGAAATTAAGCCAATTTAAAAATATACAAGAAAACTCACCAAAAATTACAAAATGTGTTTTCCTATAGTTCATACTTTTCAGTGACCCTATTTTCTATGTTATCAGTATACGATGTTTCCACAATTTGTATTGGTTGATTTTTTTTCCTTTTTGCCATTCAGTAATGTTCAGTAATTAAGTAATTTTTTAAGTAATAGTAAATATTCTCATCATTTGTTAAAACTTGTACAAAAAGTAAATAGCAGTCCACAATACAAGACGAATAAGCGTTTATCACTTTAGAAATTCCTCCCAAGCCAACATATAAGTCTAGGATTTTTTTTTTTTTAAATCATGGCTGATTGGATCTAGACTTAGTTCTAACTCTAAGGTCTATACAGAGGGAAAACATTGCAACTCTGTAACCGGTAAAACTGAAGCATTTTCTTTATGCTCAACAATATCATCTGGTCTCTGTAGTTGATCTTGTTGATCTATTAATTTTTCTGAAGCAAAATTAATATAAGTGAAGAATTTATTTGGACCAAACTTGAGGATTCCAACCCAGAATCATCAATTCATGTTGCTTTGAATATTACTCTAATTAGCAGGAGTTACAAGTAGATTTTTAAAGAGAAAGAAGAGGCCGTTTCTGAGCTGTTTGCCAATAATTTACATTAAAATAACTTAAGCTATTGATTGGCTATCCATTATTAAGCTATTGTGTGTAGGTTATACTGTCCAGGGCAGCATTAAGTTAATTTATAGCTACTTGTGAAAATAGCAAGCAGTTTCAAAAGATGAATAGATAGCTCTAAAGGGGGTCAATAGACATGATTACTATCTCAATTTCTCTTTGGGCCTGATCACTTCAAACGACTCTCACTCTTCAAATACAAGTTCTTTTACCTTCTCAATCTTCTATTCCAATTCCTGTCTCCTCCCAATGGGAGTGAGGCTCCTGAACCTTCTCCTGCTAGAACTGGGGCTCTGCTGTTCTTGCTGGTCCCTCGAAAAAGGGGAGAGACCCATGAGCAGAGTTCTGTTCCATAGAGAGTAAATTATGAATCCCACTTCTAGCCAGATTGCTGGAGTATTATCACTGCCAAGATATTCCTCCTGCTGTACTCACAGAAAAGACTACCTCCCACTCCAACGCTACCCTCAACTTCCAACCACTCTCCATCTGGCTTCCTTCTTTTCCTAACAGCAGTTACCCTCAGATCACAGCAAGTGTCATAAAATCGGATGGTTTTATCCACTAAGTCATGGGTCACTCTTGCTAAAAAGTGAAAAAGGTAGGGATTTTGTCTTATGTTAATGATCATTAGCATCTAAATGAGTGGAAGGCACTAGGGCTAGTAAGGCCAGAAGCAAACATTTTAATGTTGCCTTCTTCTAAATTCATCAGTATTTGTAACTTTGCATGACCTACATCAAATGTTAAACCCTTCAAACCCTACTATTCAATGGAAATAACTTTATTATTAATGGCTAATGTCACCCAATAGACCACCAGGATGGCTAAGTAGTAGAAAGGAGAACTTTATTGGTGCTATCAGTTTGCAAGCCCGGAAGAGAAAGTCTCCAGCATGAAACAAAGACACTTTCTCTTCAAAGGCAGGAAGAACAAGTTGGGTTTTATTCTTTATAGTCTCCAAATTACACAGTAAAATCATACATGTTCAGCAGGTTTCGGAGAAAAGCTTTACATCTTTATGGAGGGAATCAAATGCATGGGTAAACATATATGTAACATACATCCCATGTTCACCTTGAGGCAGGATTTTAGCATTAAAATGAGGTGGAATTTGACTCTTACATCAAACAGTGAATCATAGGACACAAAGACAGTTTCTATGCAGCCCCTATAAATGGACTGAAACTGGCTTAAGGTCTGCAGTCACTTACCAGAAACCAATATTTGTAAGGCTAGTCCTCTATCCAATCAGAGCTGAAGTTGTCTGGATTGTAAATCAGAGATAGGAGGGGTGTGATAGATCCTGTGGTTAGAGAGTTTAGCAATAATTTGTTTTTCTTGTAGCCATGGGAATCTATAAATCTGCCATGCCAGCTGGGTCCTAAACCCTCAACTAATAGGTAACTTTTTTTTTTTTTTTTGAAACGGAATCTCGGTCTGTCGCCCAGGCTGGAGTGCAGTGACGCGATCTCGGCTCACTGCAAGCTCCACCTCCCGGGTTCACGCTGTTCTCCCGCCTCAGCCTCCCGAGTAGTTGGGACTACAGGTACCCGCCACCACGCCGGGCTAATTTTTTTGTGTTTTTTTGGGGGGGGGACAGGGTTTCACTGTGTTAACCAGGATGGTCTCGATCTCCTGACCTCATGATCCACCTGCCTCGGTCTCCCAAAGTGCTGGGATTACAGGAGTGAGCCACAGCGCCCGGCCACTAATAGGTAACTTTTTAGAGTACATCTTAGTTAATAAAGGAGCATCTATTTTGGTCTCCTAGATGACACTAAGCACTAATGATACACTTTTTTTTTCCTGGCACATATTTTTTTGAGATATCATTTACATACCATAAAATGCACCATTTTAAAGTGTACAATTCAGTGGATTTTTTTAGTGTTCTCACAAGGTTCTGCAACCATCACCACTGTCTAATTCCACAATGTTTTCTTCACTCCAAAAGAAACTTATATATCCATTAGCCGTCACTCTCCATTCCTGTTTCCCCCAGACTCTGAAAATCACTATTCTACTTTCTGTCTCTATGGATTTGCCTATTTTAGACATTTCATCTAAATGGAATCATAGAATATGGCCTATTGTGACTAACTTCCTTAGCTTTGCATAACGTTTTCAGGTTAATCCATGTGGTAGCGTGAATCAGCACTTCATTCGTTTTTATGACCGAATAATATTCGATTGTGTGGGTTTACGATATTGGTTTATCTATTCATCAAATGATAGACATCTCCATTGTTCCCACTTTGGGTTATTATGAATAATGGTGCTCTGAACATCTATGTACAAGATTTTTCGTGAACATATGTTTTCAGTTTTCTTAGGTATACATCTAGGGATGAAAATTCTGGGTCATATGATAGGTAACTCTCTGTTTAACTGTTTGAGGAACTATCAAGCTGTTTTCCAAAGAGGCAGTGTATTATTTTACATTCCCGCCAGCAGTGTAGAAATATTCATCACTGTTTTTCAGTAGCCACGCTACTGGGTGTGGAGTGGTATCTCATCGTGGCTTTGATTTGTACTTCCCTAATGGCCAATGATGTCATTTATAAAAACAACAATAATAATCAGGAAAGTGTTTTTTGTGAAAAATAATAAGCTATTTATATATTAATATCGTTTTCAAAACTGAAAAATAATAAGACTGGTATTATTTTACATATTGGCAAATCTCTTTAATATTTTGCCAAATAGAAAAGAATTCAGATTCCCATATCTGCTTCTACACTCAATCTGTTCTAGTACATTGTTGTGGCTGAAGTAGATAAAGAGTCTTATGTAGACCCATAGTTGAAAAAGAGAAGAGTATTTTAATAGCCTTTCCAGATAATTGTGGATATTATTATTATTATTATTATTATTATTATTATTATTATTTTGAGACGGAGTCTCGCTCTGTCGCCCAGGCTGGAGTGCAGTGGCCGGATCTCAGCTCACTGCAAGTTCCGCCTCCCTGGTTCAGGCCATTCTCCTGCCTCAGCCTCCGGAGTAGCTGGGACTACAGGCACCCGCCACCTTACCCGGCTAGTTTTTTTGTATTTTTTTTAGTAGAGATGGGGTTTCATCGTGTTAGCCAGGATGGTCTCGATCTCCTGACCTCGTGATCCGCCCGTTTCGGCCTCCCAAAGTGCTGGGATTACAGGCATGAGCCACCGCGCCCGGCCGGATATTATTCTTTAATAACTACATCAAAACTGCACAAGTGACAGTTTCTTAGAGGTTAGTTGCAACATGGAATCTAAAATCATAGCAGTGAACTTTACATTCTCTGTTACATTAAAATCTATTGATCTGTCTTGCGCTTTGAATGGATTTCTTACCCCTGACTTTGCAACATCCTGCCTTCATCATTTGGCAATTATTGGCTCACTGAGCTATCTAGATCTTCTAAATATTGTCATAGTTCATTATACCATACCAAAAAATCACATTTATTAATTTCACTAACAATAATTAGAAAAATTGTTAAGTGTTAGGATACCATCAAGTTCATGGTGGCTGATAGAAATTTTTCAAAATTCTAATTTTATCATGGGCAACAAGTATTATTGTTTTCTTGAAGTCACATGTTCATTTCATTCACTTTGAAAAAAATATCTGCCAAATAGCCAAGGATGGAAGACCATATTTGTCATCAATCTTTTTTTTTTAATAATGTGAACTTTTATTTTAGATTCAGGGAGTGTATGTGCCAGTTTGTTACATGGGTATATTGCATGATGCCAAGATTTGGATTCCGATAGATCCTGTCACTCAGGTAATGAGCACAGTACCTAGCAGTTTTTCAATTCTTCCCCTCCTCCCCCACATCCCCCTCCAGTAGTCCACAGTGTCTATTGTTGCCATCTTTATGTCTTTGAATACCCAATGTTTAGCTCCCACTTATAAATGAGAACATTTTGGTTTTCTGTTCCTGTGTTAATTTGCTTAGGATAAAGACCTCCAGCTACATCCATGTTGCCGCAAAGGATATAATTTTATTTCCTTTATGTCTGTGTAGTGTGTACCACTTTTTATTATCTAGTCCACCACTGATGGGCACCTAGGTTGATTCCATGTCTTTGCTATTGTGAGTAGTGCCATAATGAATATACAAGTGCATGTGTCTTTTTGGTAGAATTACTTGTTTTCCTTTGGATATATAGCCAGTAATGGGATTGTTGGGTCAAATGGAAGTTCTGTTTCTTATGTTCTTTGAGAAATCTCCAAATTGTTTTCCACAGTGGCTAAACTAACTTCATTTCCACCAACAGTGTGTAAGTGTACCCTTTTCTCCACAGCCTTACCAGCATCTGTTGTTTTCTGAATTTTTAATAATAGCTATTGACTAGTGTGAGATGGTGTCTCACTGTGGTTTTTATTTGCATTTCTCTAATGATGAGTGATATTGAGCATTTTTTCATTTGCTTGTTGGCCACATGTATGTTTTCTTTTGAAAAATGTGTGTTCATATCTTTTGCCTACTTTTTAATGGGTTGTTTGCTTTTTGTTTGTTGAAAAATGTTCCTTATAGATTGTGGATCTTATACCTTTGTCAGATACATAGTTTGTGAATATTTTCTCCCATTCTGTAGACTCTCTATTTACTCTGTTCATAGTTTATTTTACTATGAAGAAGCTCTTTAGTTTAATTAGGTCCCACTTGTCAATTTTTGTTTTTGTCGTAATTGCTTTTGATGACTTAATCAGAAATTCTTTCCCAAGGCCAATGTCCAGAATGATGTTTCCTAGGGTTTTTTTCTGGGATTCTTATAGTTTGAGGTCTTACATTTAAGTCTTTAATCCATCTTGAGTTGACTTTTGTATATGGTGAAAGGCAGAGGTCCAGCTTCATTCTTTGGAATAGGACTAGCCAACTATCCCAACACCATCTATTGAATAGGGAGCCCTTTCCTCATTGCTTGTTTTTGTCAACTTTGTTAAAGGTTGGATAGCTGTAGGTATGAGGTTTATTTCCAGGTTCTCTATTCTGTTTCATTGGTCTATGTGTCTGTTTTTGTACCAGTACTCATGCTATTTTGGTTACTCTAGTCTTTTATAGTATAGTTCGAAGTTTGGTCATGTGATGCTTCCAGCTTAGTTCTTTTTGCATAGGATTGCTTTGGCTATTCAGGCTCTTTTTTGGTTTCTTATGAATTTAAGAATACTTTTTTCTAATTCTGTGAAAAATGTCATTGGTAGTTTGATAGGAAGGGTGCTGAATCTGTAGATTGTTTTGGGCAGTATGGCCTTTTAACAAAATTGATTGTTCCAGTCCATAAGCATGGAATATTTTCCTTTTGTTTGTATTATCTATGATTTCTTTCAGCTGTATTTTGTAATCCTCCTTATAGAGATCTTTCATTTCGTTGGTTAGATGTATTCCTAGGTATTTTACTCTTTTTGCAGCCATTGCAGATGGGATTGTGTTCTTGATTTGGCTTTCAACTTTAACGTTATTAGTGTATAGAAATGCTACTGAATTTTGTACATTGATTATGTATCCTGAAACTTTACTAAAGTTGATGACAGCTCCTG
The DNA here is from genome assembly GCF_003255815.1 of Theropithecus gelada. NCBI lineage: Eukaryota > Metazoa > Chordata > Mammalia > Primates > Cercopithecidae > Theropithecus > Theropithecus gelada. The sequence continues at coordinate 16,536,253 of NC_037685.1, read as the reverse complement.
GAGCCATTTGGCAGAGACTTTTGAGTTTTCTAGGTATAGTATCATACTGTCAGCAAAGAGAGATAATGTGACTTCTTCTTTTCCTATTTGGTTGCCTTGTATTTCTTACTCTTGTCTAATTGCTCTGGCTAGGACTTGTAGTACTATGTTGAATAAGAGTGATGAGAATGGGCATCCTTGTCTTTTTCCAGTTCTCAAGGGGAATGGTTCCAGCTTTTGCCCATTGAGCATGTCATTGCCTGTGGCTTTATCATAGATAACTCATTATTTGGAGGTATGTTCCTTCATGCCTAGTTTGTTGAGGGTTTTTGTCATGAGGGATATTGAATTTTATTGAAGGCTTTTCCTGTGTCTATTGATATGATAATATGCTTTTTGTTTTTAATTTTGTTTATGTGTGAATCACATTTATTGGTTTGTATATATTGAACCAACCTTGCATCCTAGGAAGGAAGCCTGCTCGATCATGGTGCATTAACTTTTTGACATGCTGTTTGATTCTGCTGGGGAATTCTGTGTCTGTGTTCATCAGGGATATTAGCCTGTATTTTTCTTTTTTTGTTGTATCTTTGCCAGGTGTTGGTGTCAGAGTGATGCCGGCTTTGTAGAAGGAGTTAAGGAGGAGTCCCTTCTCCTCAATTCTTTGAAATAATTTCAGTAGGATTGGTACCAACTCTTCTTTGTACATCTAGTAAAATTTGGGTGTGAATCCACCTGGTCCAGGGCTTTTTTGTTGTTTGTTTTTGTTTTGTTTTTCAGTTGGTAGGGTTTTTACTACTGATTCCATTTTGGAACATAACATTGGTCTGTTTGGGGTTTCAATTTCTTCCTGATTCAATGTTGGGAGGTTGTGTGTTTCCAGGAACTTATCCATTTCCTCCAGATCTTCTAGTTTTTGTGAACAGAGGTGTTTGTAATAGTTTCTGAAGATCTTTGTATTTCTACAGAATTGGTTGTAATGTCACCTTTGTCATTTCAGATTGCGCTTGTTTGGATCTTCTCTCTTTTTTCCTTTAATCTAGCTGTCACCTGTTGATCTTGTCTATCCTTTGAAAGAACCAATTTTGGTTTTGTTCATCCTTTGTATGGATTTTTGGGGTCTTAATTCTGTTCAGTTCTGCTCTGAGTTTAGTTATTTCTTTTCTTCTACTAGATTTGGGGTTAGTTTGTTCTTGTTTTTCTAGTTCCTCTAGGTGTGATGTTATGCCATTAATTTGAAATCTAACTTTTTGAGGTAGGCGTTCAGCTCTAAAAACTTCCTGTTAACATTGCTTTTGCTGCATCCCAGAGATTTTGTTTTGTTGTTTCTCTGTTTTTTATTTCTGTGAAATAATTTTTTGATTTCTGCCTTAATTTCATTTACCCGAAAATCATTCAGGAGCAAGTTGTTTAATCTCCGTGTCTGTCAGTCATACTTTCCAGAAAAAAAAAAAAAATGTTCTAATGTAGGGGGGAGACTAATTCAGTTTGCAATTTAAACAATGACACAACTGTTTTCCTCAAAATATCTCTATATATTTTGATATGCAGTAGAAGTGTTTGTATATACTTCCCAGCTGGGTGTGGTGGCTCAGGCCTGTAAACCCAGCACTTTGGGAGGCCAAGGTGGGTGAATTGCTTGAGCTCAGGAGCTCGAGACCAGCCAGGGAAACATGGTAAAACTCTGTCTCTACCAAAAATACAAAAATTAGGTAGGCATGATGGTGCACACCTGTGTTCCCAGCTACTCAGGAGGCTGAGGTGGGAGGATCACTGGAGCCTGGGAAGTCAAGGCTGCAGTGAGTCTTAATTGCACCACTGCACTCCAGCCTGGGTGACAGAGCAAGACACTATCTCAATATGTGTGTGTGTGGATGTGCACGTGTGTGTGAGTGTGCGTGTGTGTGTGTGTGTGTGTGAGAATCCTTGAGAATCCAGGATTCTTGCCTGGCTATGGCTGAACATAATGAAAATACATCCAATATTAAGACATGGGACTCTTAGGAGTCCATGGCAGATGGCAAAATAGCTAACTAAAAGAGTCCATTAAAAGCTTTGGGGGACTGCCGTAGAAGAGCATGAAGGGTATGAGTAAATCAAAGACTGTGGGTTAATCAGATGGTTAATTTTAACAATCTTGGATGCCTTAAACAAAGAATGACAATATCAAAATTACACTTTGTTGTCTCTGTCAGGTCTCCTATGTGAAAGGTAGGCCATTTAGTGGAAACAGCAGAACTTCAAGAATTAGAAGGAAGACATATGGGAGAATTCAAAGGTCTCAGATAGCTTCAAACCTGGAAGCCTCCACTACACCTCCTTGCTGTCAGTTGAAGCATCCCTACCTCCCCTGTCCGACGACATGGTTTTTGTACACATGCACATACACACACACACACACACACACATCCCATTTTATCAAATAGATTAGTAAAAAGCTGTGTACTCAAGGGTCAAGATTTAATAAAATTAATACCTATTACTGCATCATCGATGTCATCAATGATATTCTTAAGTAAAACTGGCTTTTTTTTTGAGACAGAGTCTCGCTCTGTCGCCAGGCTGGAGTGCAGTGGTGTGATCGTGGCTCATTGCAACCTCCGCCTCCCGGGTTCAAACTATTCTTCTGCCTCAGTCTTCTAAGTAGCTGGGACTACAGGTGCATGCCAGCACGCCCAGCTAATTTTTGTATTTTTAGTAGAGACAGGGTTTTACCATGTTGGCCAGTATGGTCTCAATCTCTTGACCTCATGATCCGCACACCTTGGCCTCCCAAAGTGCTAGGATTACCAGAGAGCCACTGCGCCCGGCCATTTTTTCTTTCTTCCTTTTTTTTCTTTTTTTCTTTTCTTTTTTTTTTTTTTTTGTGCTACAAGTGTATGAGTAAAGAATACAATGATCAATGCCTGCTACAGTTTAGTACCCCTGCCTTGAGTCATGCTAAGGAGCAGTTTTAGCCACTAGTACTTTAGCATCATCAGTATAAATTTCAACACAGTGGAAAAAGGCAAATAACACTTTAGTATGACCATGAAGGTAGTTTTAACCTTGCAGAACCACTACAAGGGTCTCGGAAACCCCAGCTGTCCATATTCTGAAAGCTGCTGCCCTTGGCAGCCACTGAGTTCACTTGGGAATAGAACATTTCTAAATGAGACCGTGGTACTTTTATCATCAAGAAAATTGAATATGGTAATACTTTGGTGAGACATGGGTTCTGTTAGGGAACTCTAGCATTTAATCTCTGCAATACTGTCTCCTGTTTTTTCACCTTCATTGCTGCAGACAATATCTAAGTTCAGGCACATATCACCTTCTATTTAGAGAGTTCTCTGAAATGTTCTTTGGTTTCTCTGCCTCTAAAATCTCCTTTCTCCAAATGTGCTTCTACACTAACTGTTGCGGATTAATATTCCTAAATCTCCCTTTTATTCCTTTGCACAAATTTCCTTTGAAATTTCCAGTAAATTTGAAATTTCCAGTAAATTTCCAGTAAACTTTTTCCATCTATCAAAAAAGTCTAACTGCCTTTATTTGATTGCCAGGGGTCCCCTTGTTCTGGACCCAACTTCCAATCCAGAGTTTTTTCCACCTTTTCTTCATAATTTCCAACCTCAGAACATACATAGCATTTCCCAACTCATAGTAGATGTTTATCTGAAACCCCCTTTTAATGTTTGGGGCACTTCCTTACGTTTTGAGTCTTTATACATGGCAGAGCCTACCTCCCCCTAAAGAAGTAGAGGACAGACACTTCCTTTCCAGGAATTGTGATAGTGAGGTCATCAGTGCATAATCAAGGCTTAGCCAGGCATTAGAATTAGCCTCTTAGGGCCGGGCATGGTGGCTCACACCTATAATCCTAGCACTTTGGGAGGCCGAGGCAGGTGGATCACCTGAGGTCAGGAGTTCAGGACCAGTCTGGCCAAGATGGAGAAACCCCATCTCTACTAACGCTACAAAAATTAGCTGGGCATGGTGGTGTGCACCTGTAATCCCAGCTACTTGGGAGGTTGAGGCTGAAGAATCACTTGAATCTGGGAGTCGGAAGTTGCAGTGAGCTGAGGTGTCCCCATTGCACTCCAGCCTGAGCGACAGAGCAAGACTCAGTCAAATTAAAAAAAAAAAAAAAGCCTCTTAAAGATGTTGAATCTGGAGCTAGTGACATAAAGACCTAGGGAGGCTTTGGATTCATCAGTGGGAGGGCAGGGCAAAGGACCACTGTGGTATCAGGATTCAGTACTACAGTAGCATTCGGTGTTCTAGGGCCACAGTGGTATCAGTACTCAGTACTACAGTAGCATCCGGTATTCAAGAGCCACAGTGGTATCAGGATTCAGTACCATAGTAGCACCCAGTATTCAAGGGCCATGGTGGCAGCAGTGGCAGCAGCAGCAGCAACTGCAAACATGCTGGCTGTGCCAGTGGTATTACAGCTGCTAGTTTTTGTGCTCAGGGTGTGGTGAAAGTGGTAACTATGTCCTACCCAAATCAGTTTTGCAGTAGGATTTTAGCCATTTTCCTTGCTGAGTTTCTTCTTTTTTATGCCCATTTTCTAAGTCTACCTCTCTAGCACCCTATATGATTCTTTTCAATATCCTTTCAGTATACTTCTTTTCTGCTTGTATCAGCTAAAAACCATTTTTGTTACTTGCAACTGAGAGCCCTGACTAATTCTGAAATTAGTTTGTGGAGGTTGCATCAACGATCCTTCAGGAAAAAGAAGGTCGGCGAGAATCCAGGATTCTTGCCTGGTTGTGGCTGAATATAATGGAAGCACGTTCAGTATTAAGACATGGGACTCTTAGAAGTCCATGGCAGATGGCAAGGTAGCAATTGAAAGAGTCCATTAAAAGCTTTGGGGTTATGGAAAAAAATAAAAGAAAATTTAAAAAGAAAAAAAAAAGCTTTGAGGCCTGCCATAGAACAGTATAAAGGGCATGAGGAAAATTAAAGACTGTGGGTTAATCAGATGGTTAATTTTAACGATCATGGATATATCACACAAAGAATGACAAGCTCAAAATTACACTCTGTTGTTTCTGTCAGGTCTCCTATGTGAAAAGTAGAGTATTTAGTGGAAAAGAGCAAAACTTCAAGAATTAGAAGGAAGACATATGGGAGAATTCAGAGGTCTCAGACAGCACCAAACTTAAAAGCCTCCATTAAACCTCCTTGTTGTCAGTTGAAGCATCCCTACCTCTCCCGTCTGATGACATGGTTCCTGCCTTGCTCTGATGACATGGTTCCTGCCTGTGATGGCATGAGGAAGAATTACATTATCGTCACATTGTCTCTAGAGCTATACCTAGAGTCAGAGCCCAGGATTCCTCAAAGAACAATTTAAAAGTCATACCTGGGAAGATACAGAGTACACATCAATATGGTTGGCAAAAATCTGGAGAATATAGATGTAAACAGGTTCTGAGTATGTGACAACAAGGAAAAAAGGACTCAAACTTAGTCAAGCTGAATTTGTGGATATGGGGGTGCTTACGAATTATTCTGGATTCCTTGTGAAAACTTAGGCACTTTGAGCCTTCCGATTTTTGGTTTAATTGGTTGACTAATGCATAGATTGAATGGTGGCCCATGCTAACTGAAGCTGAGATGCTAAAGATGGCAAGAAAGATGAGAGCCTGGGTCACTGATGACAATGCAGAGCTGCCAAACAAGCCCTTGAACAGTGCATCATCAGATTACATTTATATGAGCAATAAAAGTTTGATCTTATTTGGGCGAATATTACAAATATATCTCTTCTATGAAGCAAAGTTAATTCTAATTAATACAATGTGAAAAGTACACATCTCAAATCTATTAGCCTTTTTCAAAAGGACAGATGAAAATTTATCAAGACAACTGTATATTAGAATTCATGATGTATTTTTTCTTGAAAAAAAAGTACACATTCCTAATTCTATCCACTGAAAAGACCTAGGAACAATGGCAAACCCAGTAGCAATGAGCACCCTAGTACCCACTAAAATGAACAAGGGCACCTTGGAGAAATGACCAATAGTGGAGATGAATAAAGAAATATACAAAATGAATGTCCTTCCTTGGATCAGGAGGTAAGGAATCTGTCAAAGGCTAATGGGATGCCAGAAGGACACAGGAGCCAACTTGAATGGTCTCTCATTGTCCAACGATTAGATCATTTGAAGATCAAAAAGAATGACTCTAATTACTAAAAACACAACACATACATACAAATGAAATTGTCAATGATAATGCTAGAAGAAAATCATCGCATGGCTTATCATTAGAAATGGCTAAGACATAACTTATTACCACGAAAAATAAAGGGACACATAAAACATTTATTCTGTCTTTCTTGTATGTATTTTATTTTTCTGGTAAATAAGTGATCGATAAAGAGCTCTTCTTTATAGAAGAGTTTTTGTTAACAAATACAGAAAGAATGAAAGAATTAGAGAATTATCACATTTCAATTCCAAAATGACAAAAGAGGCCTAAGACTTAATCATTAATAAGTGCCAAAATTGGCCAGACACAGTGGCTTATGCCTATAATTCCAGACTTTTGGGAGCCTGAGGCAGGAGGATTATTTGAGTCCAGGAGTTTGACACCAGCCTGGACAATATAGGCCCCCATCTCTACCAAAAAAAAAAAAAAAAAAATCACATGTTTTTAAATTAGCCAGGCATGGTGGCATGGGCCTGTAGTCCCATCTACTCAGGAGGCTGAGACAGGAGAATTGCTGGAGCCCCTGAGTTCAAGATTGCAGTGAGCTATTATCGTGTCACTGTACTCCAGCCTGGGTGACAGAGTGAGACCCTGTCTCTCAAGAAAAAGAAAAGAAGGAGAAGGAGAAGGAGAAGGAGAAGGAGGAGGAGGAGGAGGAGGAGGAGGAGGAGGAGGAGGAGAAGAAGAAGAAGAAGAAGGAGAAGGAGAAGGAGAAGGAGAAGGAGAAGAAGAAGGAGAAGAAGAAGGAAGAAAGAAGAAAGAAGGAAGAAGGAAGAAGGAAGAAAGGAAGAAGGAGAAAAGGAGGAGGAGGAGGCAGAAGAGAAAGAGAAAATAAAAGAATAAGTGCCAAAACTATTAGATGAAATATGGGTGGGGAGTTTACAGTGGATGGATCAGGCTGATCACACGTGAACTCACTGATCAGTCCTGGCATTGGAAAAACGAGACCATTGGCCAATATGAGCCTCCTGATGTAAGACAATAGGATCATCACCATCTCTGAAATACTTTTAACCCCAAAAATGAAACTGAATTTAGTCATGTCTCAAATTAGCCAAGTCCCTACAGAAACATGTAAAATAAAACATAAAGCCACTTCCAGGATGTGGGAAATTCTTTAAAAACAATTTTGAACAAGTAAATGACATAAAAATAAGAGGCATCTATATCACAATAAATTACAAGAGACTTAGCAACCAACATTGTTTGGCTCCTGATTCAAACACTTGAGAAAATTAGGAGGATTTGATTATGTTCTAGGTACAAGGTGACATTAAGAAATTATTGTTGACTTCAGGCCTGGCATGGTGGCCCACGCCTGTAATCCCAGCACTTTGGGAGGCTGAGGCGGGCGGATCACGAGGTCAGGAGATCGAGACCATCTGGCCAACATGGTGAAATGCCATCTCTACTAAAATCCAAAAACAATAATTAACCATGCGTGGTGGCACGTGCCTTAGTCCCAGCTACTTGGGAGGCTGAGGCAGAGGAATCACCTGAACCCAGAAGGCAGAGGTTGCAGTGAGCCTAAGCCGAGGTCGTGCCACTGCACTCCAGCCTAGTGACAGAGCAAGTCAAGAAAGAAAGAAAGAAAGAAAGAAAGAAAGAAAGAAAGAAAGAAAGAAAGAAAGAAAGAAAGAAAGGAAGGAAGGAAGGAAGGAAGGAAGGAAGGAAGGAAGGAAGGAAGGAAGGAAGGAAGGAAGGAAGGAAGGAGAAATTATTGTTGATTTTATGTAATATAGTGATATTGTAGTTATCTTAAAATGTTAGAGATCATTCTAAAATATTTATGGATGAAATGATATGATGTCTGGGATTTGCTTTATTATATACTTGTTAAAGCCAGAAGGGAACTGATGAAACTATGTTGACAAAATGCTGATAGTAGTTGAATCTGGGGATTTACAATATCAATAGTCCTACTTTTGTGCATGTATGAAGAAGAAAAGCAAAAGAAGAAGAAAATGCAGATGACTTCTGGTGCTTCTTCTTCCTTCTTCCTGTTTCTTCATTGTGAATGATATATAACTACAGGACTTACAGTGTAGCCACCATCAGGTGACAATAAGGCAAACACGAGCATGGGAATAAAAATAATGTAAGAATAGTAGACAAATACAAAGGAAAATGCTGAGCTACTACACTAACTCCTCACCTACTGTGGATACCTTTTTGCATGAGACACCTCAATCTTTACATATGTAAGCCATTGTGAGTGGAATTTTCTGTTCACTGCAGACTCACATTGTGGTTACTAACACAGTTTGACTTAATTACCACTATCGATTTGTGGTTCTTCGTGTCCCCTGGGTAAACTTAGCTAGAATGACTGGCACTAACAAAAAATAGGGTTGCTGCGTCACAATAAAGTCAAGTCCCAAAATTAACAGGCTCAAAAGAAGTTTGTATTCTCTTTTGCCATGCCAGAGAGAAAATATTGGAAGGTCATATGGAAGATTTTACCTTTTGTGTTATTTGTGGGTAGTTTATTAGAGCTTGGAACTAATGAGGCCATGGATGCCTTTTTGTTTATTTTAGTGACCAAATCAATGGTTTTGCTGTAGTTTGGTATCACACCAAACTTTTAAAGTAGAGTTTAAATCAATGGTTTTGCTGCAGTTTGGTATCACACCAAACTTTTAAAGTATAGTTTAAATCAATGGTTTTGCTGTAGTTTGGTATCACACCAAACTTTTAAAGTATAGTTTAAATCAATGGTTTTGCTGTAGTTTGGTCACACACCACTGACTAGGGCCCAGAGGTTTTTGCGTGGTCATATTATAATCCCAGGGTAAATGTATATTTGGATCACTGACAGTATTAAAACCACATTCTAACTGCATGGTTCAGTGAATCAATTTCATTATCTTCATCTATGTTAAATAGAGCTTGTTGACTGAATCTGTCCTTCAAAACCTAATCTGATAGAAAATTTCATTTATTTCACAAAATTTTAATTAGCACTTACTTTCTTGCTACTTATATCAATACACTAGAAGAACTGAAACAGTTCCCTCTGTTAGATTCACAAGATAACTAACAAAAAGGCATCATATTAAACAAACCCTCTGCTACCTAATTTCCTACCTAGAGGAGTGACATGGGAAATTATTCAGCCTTTACTGATTTCTTTCACATCCAAAGTTTGCTCTTGTTTTCATGATTCTATTGATCTCTGGATTCCACAAGTATACAAATGACTTACCACTGTGCAAACAACTATGCATTAGTCAGAACTTTCATAAAGTTCTGCATGGGAACCTGGAGGAGGTTCATCATAAAAGACAGATATAATTTAAAATTTGGTAGTAAGGAGTGAGTAAAGGAAGTGAATTTATATTAACTGAAATAACGAAGGTTTAAGAAGGACCGAGTCTTGTTTTTGAGTATTAAAAAGGCTTGTATATAAATGATACAAAACAATTATTCTCAGTCCCATGTGGCAGATAGAAATTACAGCAGAGAGAATTTAAACCAGACATTAGAAGAAATTTAAAGATTGTGAAACATGGATCTATATTTCCACACGATTATAGAGTTAGTTTTTTAAAAAGCAATATGGAGTTGTTATTTTCAAATAACTTTAACTCAGACTAAAAACAGGATAACTTAACTCAATTTCCTAAAACAAATATTCACATCAACTCTCTGCAGGAATAGAGTGATAAATGAGACACATCTCTGCCCTCTGAGAGTTACAATGTTGGAAGGATGGTGAGTAGAATTAGCCAAATACCAAAATAACTGCAAAATAATGTGTAACTGCCAGGCGAGGTGGCTCACGCTTGTAATCCCAGCACTTTGGGAGGCTGAGGCGGGAGGATCACTTGAGGTCAGGAATTGGAGACTAGCCTGGCCAACATGGTGAAACCCTGTCTCTATTAAAAATATAAAAATTAGCCAGACATGGTGGCTCGTGCCTATAATCCCAGCCACCCAGGAAGCTGAGGCAGGAGAATTGCTTGAACCCAGGAGGTGGAATTTGCAGTGAGCTGACATCACGCCACTGCACTCCAGCCTGGGCAACAGAGTGAGATTCTGTCTCCAAAAAATTAAAATTAAAATTAAAAATAAAATATAAGGTGTAACTGATAAATACCAAAGCAAAATCCTGTATTTCTCCAAGTCATGTCACTGTAATAATAATGTATCAGGCTATGTTATTGGTAGCAAAAACTGTGATTCAGATGTGTCAGCCCGTAGAGCTATGTTTGCTCCTCATGGCGAAGCTGCACCTTGGCTGAATGACCAGAAGATGGATTCACTACAGACGATAAAAAGAAGCTGCCATTTGGCTATAGTGTGCAGCAATATCATCTAGCACAGTTGGTAACCAAGGCGGAGCATTACTGATTTTCTTATCTCATCTTTGAGGAAGTATATAACGAGAAGGGAGGTTTCAAGTTAGCAAAGCTTGCAAAAGGCAGAAACTGTATTTAGCTAATCTTTCAATTTCATAAATTCTAATTCAAAATAGGCATAGACAAGTTTTAATTTTAAAATTTCTACAGTATGACCAAGTATTTGCACCTCTGGTAATTGATAGAATCACCATATAAAAAATACCACGAGTAAACCTTGATGAAGAAGCTGAATAGCAAAGGAAGAATAGTTTTAAAACTTGCTCTCTGAGTATTGCTATGCTTTGCGCACTTAATAAGTACAGGCAACAATGAGAACCTTTGCTTAGTATCACATTTGTCTGTACTGCAATGATACATAGAAACAGCAATAAATATGCTGCTTGATGTTTTTCTGTATATGTAATTCATAGTGGAAGGTCATATTTCCTAAGAAAATGTCTGGCAATTTGCGAGAAAGGTGTTAGGAGTGGAGGTGGGACAATAAGTTCAATAATACTTAGAAAACTCTGTGGGTTAGACAGCTTGGGCTGCCGTACAAAATAACATAATCTGGGTGGCTTTCAACAACGTAAACTTATATTCTGACAGTTCTGGAAGTCAAAGGTGAGGTTGCCAGCATGGTCAGGTTCTAGTGAGGACCCTCTTCCTGGCTTTCAAATGGCCACTTTTGAGCTATAGCCTCACATTCAGAGAAAGAGAGAGGGGCACAGGGAGAGAGAGAGAGGGCTCTCTGGTGTCTCTTCTTTTAAGTGTGCTAATCTCATCATGAGGGTCCCACCCTTATAACCTCACTTAAGCCTAATTATCTCCCAAAGGCCCCATCTCCAAATAGCATCGCATTGGAGGTTAGGGCTTCAACATATGAATTTGAGAAGGAAACAATTCAGTCCATAGTGCTATATTTAAAAAATAATGTTTCTATGTCAATTTAACTATATAATAATACTAATAAATAAAACCCATACTAAGTTTAACTCATGTGTTAAAGCTCTAGCACTCTACTGTAATACTTTTAAAAACAAAAAAGTACTGAAAAAAATTCTATTTGGTATGACAGGATTAGAAAATCATGGTTTTGCAATACTTAGTAAATGTTTGCTGAAATCATAACGTGGAACATCCTGTTGGGAGAACAGGATATTCCTGCGGTGTCCTAGGATCACCTCTGAGATTATTCATTAATTCCAAAGAGTAAAATGTACCTTTACAACATGGTCATCTGTAGTTGCCATCCAAACTTAGTATCACCAGTAATAGGATGACCTGACATGTGTCACCTGATAACATATGAAGCCACAATATTACCTGTCTTGAGTATAAAATTGAACATTCTTGACAAATAGGTTAAACCTGAATTTAATCAAGTCTAGACCTAAATACGTGAAATAAAGGGGATAAAAAAACAGGTTGAACAACACCATGGGAAACAGTCAGGATACGGGACATACTATATAGGAAAACTGACTTATCCTCTTCAAATAGTCAACATCATGAAAAAATATTTGGGTAGAGAATTTTTCTTTTTTTCCTTCCTTTTTTTGTTTTTCTAGAGACAGGGTCTCATTCTGCTTCCCAGGCTGGAGTGTAGTGGCGTGATCACAGCTCACTGCAGCCTTGAACTCCTGGGCTCGGTTGACTCTCCCACCTCGGCCTCCCAAAGCACTGGGATTACAGGTATAAGCCACCACGCCGAGCCAGTCGAGGATTATTCTAGATTAAAAGAGAAAGAAGGGCGATCAAACTCAATAATCAAATTCCATACATTCAAATATACATCTGTAAAAGGAATTTGGAGGCAAGATGGAGCATTTGACTATAGACTGGATATAAAATAATATAAAACTATTGTTAAGTTTCTTGAGCATAATAATAACATTGTGATTAAGTAAAATATTCTTATTCTTAGAAGTCTTATAGTGGTATATTTAGGAGTGCAGTTTCATATGTCTGCAAATGACTTTATAAAAATTATTTTATGCATGTATATAGGCAGAAATATTTAAACATTTGCCAGCATGTTAATTTTTGAAGTAAGGGGAAGGTACATGAATATTCTTTGTACCATTCTTTCAACTTTTCTCTGTATTTAAAATTTTTAAATGAAACGTTGAAAAGTACATTTAAACTTGTTTTATTTAAGAATAAGTAATACGGGGCTGGGCGCGGTGGCTCAAGCCTGTAATCCCAGCACTTTGGGAGGCCGAGACGGGAGGATCACGAGTTCAGGAGATCGAGACCATCCTGGCTGACACGGTGAAACCCCGTCTCTACTAAAATACAAAAAAAAAATTAGCCGGTCGAGGTGGCGGCCGCCTGTACTCCCAGCTACTCGGGAGGCTGAGGCAGGAGAATGGCGTGAACCCGGGAGGCGGAGCTTGCAGTGAACTGAGATCCGGCCACTGCACTCCAGCCTGGGCAACAGAGCCAGACTCCGTCTCAAAAAAAAAAAAAAAAAAAGAATAAGTAATACGATCAGGCACAGTGGCTCACTGTAATCCCAGCACTTTAGGAGGCTGAGGCGGTTGGACACCTTGAGCCCAGGCATTCAAGACCAGCCTGTGCAAAATGGCAAATACTTCGTCTCTACAAAAAATAGAAAAAAATTAGCCAGGCGTGGTGGCGCATGCCTGTAGTCCCAGTCACTCAGGAGGCTGAGGCAGGAGGATCACTTGAGCCTGGGAGGTTGAGGCTGCAGGGAGCTGTGATTGCATCACTGCACCCCAGCCTGGGCAACAGAGTGAGACTCTGTCTTGAAAAAATAAAATAAGGCTGGGCGCGGTGGCTCAAGCCTGTAATCCCAGCACTTTGGGAGGCCGAGACGGGTGGATCACGAGGTCAGGAGATCGAGACCATCCTGGCTAACACGGTGAAACCCTGTCTCTACTAAGAAATACAAAAAACTAGCCGGGCGAGGTGGTGGGCGCCTGTAGTCCCAGCTACTCGGGAGGCTGAGGCCAGAGAATGGCGTGAACCCGGGAGGCAGAGCTTGCAGTGAGCTGAGATCCGGCCACTGCACTCCAGCCTGGGCTACAGAGCGAGACTCTGTCTCAAAAAAAAAAAAAAAAGAAAAGAAAAATAAAAATACATAGTACTAGTATATCAGATATGTGATAAATATGTAAGTTATAAAAATTATACTCATGATCTGATCTAAGATCCTGAACATGAGCAATTTCATGAAATCTGGGTATATGCTCTCTTCATCCTAACCCTCTAACTTCTTCCCAACTATCTTGATATCTGTAAAATGTATTATAGACATTTTCAAGTATACACAAAAAGCTCTAGCCCCAGCTCTGCAGTTTTTTTTTTGTATTCATGTTGTTGTATGTTCTATGTTATCCTTAGAGAATTCCTTTATTATTTGCAAAACAAGCAATGCCTCCAGTGTGTACCAATAAGTTAAATAAGAAGGAAGATCCACTCAGAGATGTTTAGTCCAACATAATTTCAGAAGTGGAAATTCTTCATGCGATTTTTAACCTTTTTGTGAATAAATATACACTCTTATTTCAGTTAGGGTCAGTTTTTTAAAAATAGCATTGTTTCGGATACAATGTTTCTTTCTATACAAAAACAAATTGATTTTAATATGAAATGCAGAATATATCTGATGACTATCATCACCTGGAGACCCTGTCCTCTTGCTTCATTCAGTTAATTCATTGCTACTGTAATTTCTCTGTAAAACAGAAATGAAACTCAGTTCTCTATTCTGAGCACCAGTTGAGTGGAATACAAGTATGCCAGTCAAGAGACTGATATTCTTGGAGTTCAATGAGAAAAATAGCACTTAGTTGAGCATAAAGAAAGAATTCTAGTTAGTAAATAAAATGAACCGAGTAGAACACTGAATAACTGAGAACAAGAAGCACTGAAAAAAAAAGAAAGGAGAGAAAGACTTGAGTCAAAACTTGAAGTCCTAATAAAGAGGAAATGAGAAGAGGAAGTGGTTTATAGAGTAAGAGTTTTTATTAACTTGAGATTTTTTACCTCTATTGACAAGAAACATAATGGTGGCCGTTAAAAAAGAAAAGAAAAAAAAGAAGAGAAGAGAAGCAGAAAGAAAAGAAAAAAGCTGGGTTTAGAGCAGTGGCTCTGGCCTTTAATCCCAGGGCTTTGGGAGGCCAAGGTGGGAGGACCATTTGAGGCTAGGAGTTCAAGACAGCCTGGGCAACATAGTGAGACTCCATCTCTACACATACAAAAAATTAGTCTGGCATGGTAGCACACCTATCATCCCAGGAATTCAAGGTTACAGTGAGCTAGGATCATGCCACTGATCTCCAGCAAGACCCTGTGTCAAAAAACAAAAAAAAAACAAAACTAATACGTTATGGGAAGAACCTGTTAAGGCATAAAGTAATTATGCTTTTCACACCAATCAGTTTTCCCCTGTGTATCTAGAGGCTCTCTCATGGTTTGATTTTAAAGAAAGATAAAATGTTGTACACCTTTTACATGCCAGATTTTCTTAAGCGTGATCTCATTTAATTCTCCAAAAACTCTAGAAGACAAGGAACATCCTCTCCATTTTATGACTGAAGTTAATTTGGGCTCAGAGAAGTCAAGTACATACACAAATGACACGACTAGTAAGAGTAAAGATAACTTTTGAAATCTGATTTCTCTGACTCCAACTTAATGCTTTTTATTTACAAGGCTAAACTACCTCAATAGCCTAAATAAATTTGTAAGTTAAACCAACTTTCATAAGACTAGCGTTTCCGAGCTCTTAATAAATGTAAGATTAGATAGTTTGATTATTACTAATCAATCTGAAAAATAAATCTTAATATAACGAGATTTTAAAAGTTGCCAGTGGTAGTTAGAAAAGCAAAAAACAAACAGTTCCCAGAAGATAAAGTAAAATAGGTACACACACACAGATTTTGTGTGTATGTGTGTCTGTATATGGTAAGAACACTTAACATCCACTCTACATTTCTCAGGAATATATGGTCCTTAACTATAGTCATCATGCTATACTTGAAGTTACTCCTACTGTAATTAATATATTCTTTGACCGATATCTTACAGCCCCCTCTCCCTACTAGCTCCTACAACCTCTAATAACCACCGTTCTACTCTCTACTTCTATGAGGTCAACTTTTTTAGATGCCATATATGAGTGAGATCATGCGGTATTTGTCTTTCTGTGCCTGGCTTATGTAACTTAATGTTCTCCAGGTTCATCCATGTTGTCACAAATGACAAGATTTTGTTTTTTTTTTAATTAAATGTATATTTTATGTGTATTTAAAACATCCATCTAGCAAACAAAAAATGACAACAGAAATTATGCATTCTTTTTCCTTTAACCTTGGCAACTTATATTTATGCTAGCAGAATGCCACGACACAGATGCTTCTATGATTGTTCTCTGGAGTTACAGTGGACATGAAATTGATATGTGCTCACTTACAGACAATTTTGGCAATTCAGTTTGCCAAATGCATTTTTCTTTCCTTCCTTTTTAAAGGTTTTCTTTCTTTAAAAAGAAAACCTGTTCATGTAGCATTTCCATTTCTAGCCCAACAGAAATAGAATTGGAAGTCAGGTCAAAATTTTATGGAGAATGTTACGCATCCTGCCACTATTTACAAGGGTGAAAGAACAGAAAGAATTGAACAATAAAGGGGAAATTGTTGAATAAAATATGGTACTTTCATATGTTACTTATTATATGGCCATAAAGAATAATTTCTCAAACAATTATTAATTATATAAAAATGATTATAACCTAATTTTAAGCTCAAAAAGCAAGATACAATATTGGATATACAGTGCAATCTAAAATACCTTCAGAAATATACACACATAGAGAAGAACTATTAAATTAAAATTCACCAAAATATTAACAGATGTTATTTCTGGGTTGTGGTATTATGGATAAGGTTTTTATGCTGAATTGCCAAAGTTGTCTACAAATGAGCATATATTAATTTTACAATAAAAAGGCTACAAGCCTGATTTTTAAATGACAAGGTTTAGTCATCTGTTATTGATGTATTGGTAATGATGTTTCCTAGAAAAGATATAGTATCGATCCTTGAATTCTTTTATTTTTAAAATGTATTTGTCTATAGACAACATTCCTTTTGGGTTTAAATATTGGGGACAAATAAGCATCATATTCCTTAAATGCTGACTGGTCAACTAAAATTAAACAATCAACGTATTTTATCGTGTACCTGATTTATTAAAGAATTCTAATTCAGGAGAGGTATAAATATAAGATGGTTTTGTTCTCTTTAATCAAGCACACTTTGTTAATAACTTCTTAAGCAGATTGCAGATTCCACAGGATGCAGTCACTTTTTTCTCAGCTTCCTCTCCCTCTAGTACAGGTTTGACCAGTAGCCAAAGACCTAAATTTTGAAGAGAGGTGTAGTCTGCTCACTTAGTTCCCTTTTTCCTTCTTCTTCAAAGTATAGGTTCAATGGGGACAGGAGCGAGGAAAGAGGGATTGAGGCAAATCGACCAGGTGGGAAGGCTGTTCTCTGTACATTAGTTCTTGTTATTGGACTGGTCATGAATACCCACTGTCTCAGGCCTCCAAAACACTGGCTCTCTCATGTGGTGCTTGAGTGAGTTCTTTGGCAATGGTGAAGGACTTCTCCACCATACAGTTCTCTAAACCATGGGAGACCTGGCTCCAGTTCAACCCTTTTAAGTCCCTTTTACTCACATACTCCCACCATCTTTGGGATTCCCACAGTCTCCAGCTATTGGAATCTCCTTTCCTGGCAGGAAGTGATCCTAAGTGGTATTCCAAGTAGATGGCTCAAATCCAGCTCTATTCCTTCCTTCTCACTGGACTCACAGAAACTCACATATCCTGTCCTGTTGGAAGATTGGTTGCATGAAGAGTTCCAGTTCTTGGCTGGGCGTGGTGGCTCACGCCTGTAATCCCAGCACTTTGGGAGGCCAAGGCGGGTGGATCATGAGGTCAGGAGATGGAGACCATCCTGGCTAACACGGTGAAGCCCCACCTCTATTAAAAATACAAAAAATTATCCGGGCGTGGTGGCGGGTGCCTGTAATCCCAGCTACTCGTGATGCTGAGTCAGGAGAATGGCATGAACCCGGGAGGCAGAGCTTGCAGTGAGCCAAGATCGCGCCACTGCTCTCCAGCCTGGGCGACAGAGCGAGCCTCTGTCTCAAAAAAAAAAAAAAAAAAGAGAGAGTTCCAGTTCTTTACCCTCCCTATGTCCACACCCTTTAACATGACCTTGCCTTGCAGACTCCTTCAGTAAAGATATGGAGTTTACTTTCCTGTTCCTCAAGTCTAGGCTTGCCTTTGGATTTCTTTGTCCCCAAATGATTTTATTTTCTTTAATCAATGCTGTTTTGGGTATGAGGGATTTCTTTGGCCAATGGGTTATTAGCAAATAAGACACAAACAGGAACTTGGAAAGTGTTGATGCAACTGGGCTTGCATGCTGTTGCTCACTGCCATCAACATGAGAAGGCCATGTTTGTGTTGACCCACTGTTCCAAGATCAGAAATGCCAAAGATATCCTAGTTGACAAATTCCTAAGTCACTCAGCAGCCATCACCCCTCAGAAAAATAAGTGAACCCAGCCCAGATCAGCTGAAACTCTCAGATTTTTGAGTGCAATCAGTGCCTGTTGTAGCCACCACAATTTCATTTTGTTTGTTGTGGGACATTATTGTGGCAATAGACAATTTGTGTACTTCATCCAATGGTGGTTATACAAGCTGGTCCATTCAATTTCTTCTTTCTGTCTAGCCTTCTTTCCCTGATTCCCTTTTCCTGTGCTCAGATAAACACAAGGGAAGAGCATCACGCTGACTACCTAAGCAAATTGTCATGAACTTTGAAGAGTCTGAAACTTACTTGCAAGCTAAGTAGTTAGTGTGCCATAGCTACAAGGATGCTGGTAAGAAACACAAGACTCCTAGGTCAGAGAAGAACAGTTTATTCACAGCAAAAGCAGTATCCAGAGTATCATCAATTTTGTGCTGGCTCCTCAAGCCCCAGTTCCCACAAGGAGTCATGAAGAGGGGCAGATGACACCTATACACATAGGTGTGAGCTGCATTTCAAGAAACTTTGAGCTTAGGGAACCCAAATCTTTTTTTTTTTTTTGATACAGAGCTTCATTCTTGTTGACCAGGCTGGAGTGCAATGGGGCGATCTTGGCTCACCACAACCGCCACTTCCAGGGTTCAAGCGATTCTCCTGCCTCAGCCTCCCAAGTTGCTGGAATTACAGGTACGCACCACCACGCCCGGCTAATTTGTATTTTTAGTAGAGGTGGGGTTTCTCCATGTTGGTCAGGCTGGTCTCAAACTCCCAACCTCAGGTGATCCACCCACCTTATCCTCCCAAAATGCTGGGATTACAGGTGTGAGCCACTGCACCCGGCCAGGAACCCAAATCTTTTAAGACAGGCACTCAGGGAGCCTAACTTTTGCTTAGAGGCAAGTATCTTTATGATACTAGATAGCAAGCATGCATGCCCTTTGCTCTGGAGGGATATACCATCTCTAACTTTCAAAGCCATGTGCTAGACAAACATCCTTGAAAAGACCAGAAAAGGTGGTCCATGCTTTGCTTGTAGGACATCTGGGTATGTGAGAGAATGTGGGTATGAGAAATTTTCTCTTAACGCAGATGTCTTCCAGGAAACAGAATGACAGTCCCTTCTTCTAGTCAATTATTCCCAATTTTTAGAAGAGATTCTCTGGGTTTCTCCCCTCTCCCTCCACTTCCACTAGGCTGACAACTCCCAACTCTTTCTTATTCTCTTGACTTACAATCTTCTTATATAGACTGAGAAAGGATGTTGGGCACCAGTCATTGCAGCACCAGATCTGTGGTCTCTAAGCAATCCCAACCGAATTCTCAGTTAACAGGAAAAGTCCCTGTTCTGTTACAAATGGACCATATTGCTCAATAAGTGTGTGGAAAACAGATTGACTTAAGAAATAATGCAATCAAGCAGCAGATACTTGACAAAAACTCAGAGATACCCAAATTTCAATGTACAGTATAGATGTGTACTATTGGAACTTGGCAGCAAATGCTATATGAATAACTCTTGCAACAATCTTGGGTAGAGTTCTTTTTAGGCTATTCCACATCCCACATAATATACAGCCTATGAGGCAAAAAACACGTAGACTCACCCAATGATAAATACACTTTTTGTGAATGACATCTCCAAGTTAACAGGCAAGCCGCAGATATTTGCAATATTATAACAAATAAAGGATTAATATTCAAAATATATAAGGATTCCTTAGTATCCATGAGAAAACAATGGGCAACTGTGATGGCCATGGAAATGCATTACCCAGATCTCCCTTCAAGAGAAATTGCTAAGGAAGAGTAGTTGGCAGATAGCTGCAACACCTCTGGATCCACTGTGGTGTTCATATCAAGGCCAGGTTCTCCAGGTCAACTCCCAAACAGCAAGTGAACATGGCAAGCATCTGGGGCCTGACTATTCCCTCCCAATGCCAGGTTACTCTCACAGGTGTTCTTTATTCTGGGGCTCCCTGTTGGCCCAGCTGAGACTTTCTCAGAGCTGCATTGCAGTGAGAGACTTTCACCCTGACACTCACGCTGACTCTCTTTTCACAGGTGTCAAATCTGCATTGAGGCCTGGAGGTTTTCCCTATCTACCCCAATCACATTTATCCTTCACAGGCATTCCCCCTAACCAGTGTCTCTGTAGATGTCTGTCTTGGTGCTTCTGTTTCCTGGAGGACTCAAACTGACACAGGAACCCAATAAAAGATAGCAAAATACTTGAACAGGGCTGGGCGGGGTGGCTCACACCTATAATCCCAGCACTTTGGGAGGTTGAGGCTGGTGGATAACTTGAGGTCAGGAATTTGGGACCAGCCTGACCAACATGGTGAAACCCCATCTCTACTAAAAAAAAAAAAAAAAAAAATACAAAAATTAGCCAGGCGTGGTGGCATATGCCTGTAGTCCCAGCTATTTGGGAGGCTGAGGAAGAAGAAACTCTTGAACCTGGGAGGCAGAGACTGCAGTGAGCCAAGATCACACTACTGCACTCCAGTCTGGGCAACAGAGCGAGATTCCATCTCAAAAAAAAAAAAAAAAAAATCTACCTCAATATATGAAACTGAGGATCCATTGAAGGAAAGAAAATGGAATTAGAATTCAGGAAAGTAAGCCCCGTTGAAAAAAAGTGGGGTTATTTATGGACCAAGGAAAGGACCATAAAGATCAGTGGTCCTGGTAATTGTAATGGTCTATATTTACTTAGCTCTTACTATGTGTTGAGCACTGTTCTGAGTTCCCATGAACAAACACAGGTACTACTATAACCTCTATTTTAGAGATGAAGACATTGAAGGACACAGAGATTAGCTAGTGTGTCCAAGTTATTTAAAAAAGAATCCACTCAAGCTCTATTTAAAAGATCATATATACACATGGTTTAGAGAATCTATTCTAAATGCTATTTAAAAATATGATGGGAAATTAAAATAGGAAGAAATATAGCATTCAACAACATTTTAATTTTGTGATCTTGGGCACATTTTCTTTAACCTTCCTGGGACTCAATTTCCTCATCTAGAACATAGGGATGGTGCTTTTTAAATTTTCAGACAGGGTCTCACTCTGTCACCTCGGCTGGAGTGCAGTGGTACAAGCATAGCTCACTGCAAGCTCTGCCTCCTCAGCTCAGGTGATCCTCCTGCCTCAGCCTCCTGAGTGAATTGGACTACAGGCATGCACCACCACACCTGATTAGTTTCGTATTTTGTGTGGAGTTGGGGTCTTGCTATGTTGCCCAGGCTAGTCTTGAACTCCTGGTCTCAAGTGATCCTCCCACCTCAGCCTCCCATAGCACTAGGATTACAGGCATGAGCCACCACACCGAACCAATACTTTCTATTAACAGTTGCATTTTGGAAATTATGTTTAAATCTATAGCATGCTATATTAATATCAGTTTATTTGCTAAAGAAATTGAATTTTTAAAAAGAGGATAGCATACAGCTTAGAAAATCCTAAATTTGAAGGCATGTAGTAAAGCCAAGTATCAACTGAAAATTTACTTTAGCCAATTATTTTTATTCTTCCTCAGCTATGCAGCTATGTATTTAGGCATACATGCACTACTGCATTACTAAAGATCTGTAAGCAGGTATTTATTTTTGCAGAGCTCATAGAAAGTAACAAAGTTTTAATATCATTACCTTTCAAGTTCACTCTCTTGAAAATTAACAATGAATCAGTTTACTGAAGTTCTTGTTTTGATAAATAATTTATCAAAATCATAAAGCACAAGAAGCCACAGTGATGATTTCTGTGCAGAATGGAATGGGAAGAACCAGAATGAAATGTTCTCATTGATTCTGTAAAATTCTGCTAAACCTCTACTTACTTTAATGCTCTGGCCTCTTACATTTTCTCTCTCCAACCCAATTATGTCCCTTTATGAAATTCTTTCTAAATGTTACCTGTATTAACATGGTCAAATAAACTAAAAAGTACAATGGCCCCAGAAGTATTTGACTTTATGTATTTATTAATAAGGCTGCACCATAAGCCCATATGGTAACGTATCCATGTCATATAGGACACACTGTTTCTGTGGTAGTCTGCCGAGGCATTGTTCTATAACCAATTACATAAAGTATCAAACCATTGCAGTGGGATTTACATAGTTTATAATAGTTTATTCAATAGTTATATGCGTGCAATTATTAAAAAGCAATAACTTTAATAAGTAAAAAAAAAATCTACAAAATAACCCTGATATTCTGAATTTTTGAATTGTAATAATACTACTGACTAATGTGTTTGTCAAATCTGGAATTGGGGGATGTACTTTTCTTGAACAGAACAGGAAATTGATGATTTCCTTTGTATTATTTCATGTCAGGGTAAAGAAAGAAATTTAGGGGTGCTCCTCAGTTCTGTAATGGTGGCTAGAAAATGGATTAATGGGCAAGATATTGTATACACACACACACACACACACACACACATTGAGACAATGCTTCCTTTTGTCAAAAGAATTACTTTTCTCTTGCATTCTGTAAACACCCTTATGATAGGCCAATGTTCATTTTTAGAGGCCTTATATTGTTTTGAAATAAAGATAAATTAAAGAATGTTAGAGATTTGCAACTAATTCAAGTCCTTTAAGCACCAATATTATAAACAATATTGGGTGGCTTCACTTTCAGAATTTACCATCTGGTGGCACATGTCTGCAGTCCCAGCTACTCAGGAGGCTGAGGCAGGAGAATCACTTGAACCTGGGAGGCAGAGGTTGCAATGAGTCGAGATCGTGCCACTGCACTCCAGCCTGGGCGACAGAGTGAGACCCTGTTTCAAATAAAATAAAATAAAATAAAATAAAAAGGAATTTACCATCATCTGATTTTCTCATTATATTTTCCTTGGTATAAATATTAAATAAGGTTAACTTTTTAACCTATTAAAGAAAGATTTTATTATTTGTGTGGGAAGAAAAGGGATTGTCAAAGGAGATGAGTATGTCAAAAAATGTATAATAGCCTTCAAAACTACGTTTCCTGTGTTTTAAATATTACGGGTTAAATTAGTCACTATTTCCACTTAAAAAGAGTAACACTAACTTTTCTCTTTCCACATTAGAATTGAGGCCAACTGAGTTCCTCAAACTAAAACTGAAGTAGACAGACTGGCTGGCTTAGGCGGGGAATTTCTCTCTGTGGTAGAACACTCAGGGGGCTTCCACACATGTTCAGTTTTTATAAAGCATGTAGATAAAGCTTAATGTGAAGCTGGATTTCTCTTGCCCTTCTTGAAATAGGTTAAGAAGGAAAATAGATACTGTTTACCCGAGACTATTGTAGCAACAGTAGTTAAGTAATTATGCCTCTACATCCTTTCCATGATATACTTCTCAGGGGCCATTTATACCTTACACAAGTGTTGACTAACACAGAATCATTTACGATTTCCTGAGTAGATGCTGAATGATGATTTATGAGACTATTTTAGTTAGAGACCTTGCCTCTCTACTGCTCTACCAGCAGGAAAGTAAAACCTATGTACTACACAAAGAGAGCAGCAAATCTCTACCCAGCCGGGAGGGCAGTATTTGCCAGTCAGACCAAGAGAATGGCATGTGTCTACTAGACCAGACATGTGATATCTTCCTACCAGAACCAAAGGTCAACATCTGTCTACCAAGCAGGAGGGTAGCCTCTGTCTACTAGTACAGGACGGTAACATTTTTCAGAGCCAACATTAAGTGCATTCATGTGGCTTTTGTATTTGCCTATTGCTTTAAAAGGTTATATTGTGAAAAATGCGAATGATTTAATGACCAAAGATCCATGTATGTATTTTGATATGAAAGTATAAATATTAGAAAGCAAATCCTTGAATGCAGAGTAACACATATACTTACAAAAGCAGTAGGAAGTCATAGAAACAGATTATTAGTAGATACGCCTCTAAATAATTTAGTTTTGGATGGTAAATATATTCTAAGCACAGTATTTATTCAACTTAATATTTTAAGGAAAACTATGTGATAAATATATTTGTATATAGATTGACCTCACTAAAAGGTGGTCTAATGGTATTTTTCTTGAGAACATCTTAATATGAGGTAAAGCACATTGCAATGTCAGAAAGCTAAAATAGTCATATATAATTTGTTTCACTCAAAAATATGATTATGTAGTAGATAAATCAAGAAGTCTTTTATATTAAGGTACACAATAAAACAAAACACTGTTCATACAACACATATCTAGATTTTATTAATCTGGTTCAAACAAGAAAATAACAAAGAACTATTCTGGTGGGAGAAAAATCAGGTTTAAAGATACATATTACATATTCTACAAGAATTACAGATTGTCATAATTAGGAAAAACACAAAGCTAACTATTTACTTATTCATTTACTTACATTCTCTGTGCTATCACTCAGAGATTTGAGTTGATTTGGACCCAAAGCACACATTTTGAGATAGTAAAATATAAATCAAAGCAGAATATTAAAATCAAGGAGAAGACAAATATAGCAACCAAGCAGGAATGCCAGACTAGTAATCAGTGTTTTTTTTCAACCCTATCAGTACACCTCCTCTTTATAACAAATATGCAATAACTTCTTTACTACCCTGGTGGGAAATTTAAAAATACAGTTTATGTAAGTAATAAAGAATACAAAAGAAAACTAAAGTTAAAAATATATATACAATACTTTGGCAAGATTTCACTACAAGACATGAAGAAGTAATTGGATACTTGAGTATAAATGTTGAGTCACCATGAATGCGACAACTCCAAAGATGAACTGATACAGGATACAGGTGTGTTATATCGATCACTCAGACACAACCAGTGAAATTCCAAGCCAAACAAAAGTCACATTTCCCTTGGTTTATACCTTTGTTATATTCTGGAAAATTCTTACAGCTGGATAAAATCACTAAGTGTCTGACTGAGGTAACTAGTGTCTGAAGTTGGCCCTCAGTCTTCCTCTCCTCCCTGTACTGGCAAGCTGCCTCTCACATCAAGAGTCAAGTTTACTTGTACTTGCCTTAAGCCTGGACCAGCCCTGAGTCTGGCCTTGACCAATAGAAAGCAGCTGATGTTCTGTTTTGGGGCTCCTGAACCCAAGCCTGAAGAGGACTGGCTGTTCTACTTGCCACCTCTTGGACCTCAGCTACTATGCTATGAGAAGCCCAAGCCCTCCATGTGATGGAGTCCTGAGGTGCTCTAACTAACAGCTCCAAACTCAAGTGGCAGCCATGTGAGTGAGCTATGTTGAGCCCCCCGCTGACTGTAGTGCCAATGAATATCACATGGAACAGGGGAACTGCCCAGGTGAGCCAGTCGTCCCACGGGGTCTTAGCAGATAATAAACTTCTGTGGTTTTAAACCCTTATCTGTTGGGTTGTTTTATTATGCACCAATAGACAACCAAAACATCATTTATATGTAAAATGGAATTAAGTTCTAGTTTCAGAAAGATATAAATAGGCTTTTAATCTATTTGAAAATTCAGTGGGACACTTGAAAGTCTTGTTGGACAGGGGATAGTTCTTCATGATGAGTGATTGTCCCATTTAGTGCAGGATGTTTATCATCTGTGGCACCTACCCTAAATGTACGTAATGTTTCCCGGTTATTATGACAACCAAAACCATCTCTACACATTTCTAAAGTGCTTTCTAGGCAATGGTACTGACTCTCACTAAAATAATTATTTAGTTAGTGACTATGGTGGTAGGTAGTGGTAAAGGTAGAAATGAATTATAGTCCATGTCTTCAAGAAACATTTAATTAGTGAGGTAAAGAAATGTCAAACCGTAACACAAAATAGTAAATGTTGGCCGGGCACAGTAGCTTATGCTTGTAATCCCAGCACTATGGGAGGCTGAGGCAGGGGAATCATTTAAAGCCAGGAGTTTGAGACCAGTCTGGTCAACAAAGTGAGACACCCATCTCAAAAACAAAAAAAGGACACAAAAATAGGCTGGCCATGATAGTGTGAGCCTATAGTTCCAGCGACTCCCAAGACGAAAGGTGGGAGCACTACTTGAGCCCAGGAGTTTGAGGCTGCAGTGGGCTATGATTGTGCCATCGCACCCCAGCCTGGGTGACAGACTGAGACTCTGTCTCAAAAGAAAAACAAAATGGAAATGTTATGATGGAGACATCTTCCTGGGACTGTGGTAGCACAGAGAACCAGCTTAGGAAGGGATGGTCAGGTTAAGTTTCCTGGAGGAGTTAATTATTGAGATGAATTTTGAAGTAAATACATGAGCATCCAAGTGGGGGAGAAGGAACATGGAAATTCAGGCAGAAAAACAGCTTACGCAAAAGCACAGTGTGGGGCAGTGGCAGGTATAAAGATGGCAAGGTGGGTTGGGGCCAGAGGGTAACGTGTCTTTTATGCCTTTTTAAGGAGTTTATTAAAGCCTGAAGGCAATTTCGTAGCCAAAGTCAATGTCGTATGTTTGCCACATCACTCTCCCTATCTCCCTTGCAGTTGGCTTGGGGCCTTGTGACTTGTTCTGGCCAAAAACAAGGGTGGAAGTGATATAAGCCACTTCTAGGCCTGGCTCCTGATAGCATCCCAAGCAGTCTTCCAACTCACTCTTCCTCTGCGTCATGTTGGAGGCCATGTATTCCAGATGGCAGAGCTCTAAGAATAAAGGGGGCTACCTGACCTGTGTGAGACCGGCATGTGCAAGAATTAATCCAGTATATTATCACTGAGTTATCACTGAGATTTGGGGAGTATCAATCAGAATTCTGTCAAGAGACAAATTGCCCCAGATGGTTCGAGTAAACAGATTTTAATGAAAGAACTCCTTTCAGAATTGTGGCAGGGTAAGGGCAGAAACATGATAGGTGGGAAGCTGTTACGACCTCTAGATCTGAAGGGGCATAGAGAGGAAGTGGAGTTATGAGAGCCCTAACAGTGGAGTCAAAGAGGAGAAGCTACCCAGAGGAGCTCTAGTCAGAAGCACAGCCTGGGCGCGGTGGCTCATGCCTGTGATCCCAGCACTTTGCGGGGCCGAGGTGGGCAGATCACCTGAGGTTAGGAGTTTGAGAGTTCGAGACCAGCCTGGCTAACATAGTGAATAACTGTGTCTACTAAAAATACAAAAATTAGCTGGGCATGGTGGTGGGTGCCTATAATCCCAGCTACTCAGGAGGCTGAGGCAGGAGAATCGCTTGAACCTGGGAGGCAGAGGTTGCTGTGAGCCAAAATTGAGCCACTGCACTCCAGCCTGAGTGACAGAGCAAGACTCCACCTCAAAAAAAAAAAAAAAAAAAAAAAAAAAGCAGCAGCACATAGGCCCTGTCAGAGGCTGTGAACCAGGAGGAAGCGAGGTGGAAACAAATACCCTGAGCTGCCTCTTCTCCTGCCCTTCCATCTCCTGAGAGGGGATCCCCATTGGCCAACCCCAATTAGAAGGCAGCCTAGAAGGAGCCCAGGTGGCAGAGTGCACAGGGGCCAGCCTCCAGGGGCACAGAGCCGTTCAGTAAAGAGAACAGAATGCCTCTGGGGGGTGAAGAGATTCAGCAGCTCACAGGTTTGGCTGTTGTGGCAAATAGCTCTAATTACCCTGCTTCATAAAAATCATGGAAGGATTTTAAGTGGATTTTAAAAATAAGATTTATTGAAATATAATGAACATACCAAAAGATTCATCCTCTTAAAGTACAATTGAGTGCTTTCTGTGTAGTCACAGTTGTGCAATCATACACAGTAATTGTAGAACATTTTCATCACCACCCTGCCCCCACCACCAACCTGCACACACAAATCTCATACCCATGAAGCACTCACTCCCCAAACTCCTCTCCACCCCCTCCCCACCCAGCCACTGGAACCACCAGTCTACACAGCCTGTTTCAGTGGGTCTGTTGACTATGGATGTTTCATATAAGTGAACCCACATAATATGTGGCCTCTTGTGTCTGGCTTCTTTCACTTAGCATTATATTCTTTTTTTTTTTCCCATGGTAAGAAAGACTTTATTCAACACAATTTCAATAGATATAGAGACTACTACAACAGGGTCTGCAGTGAATGGGAGAGATTGGCCTCAACCTTAGCAACATATTTTCAAGGTTTATTCATGTTGCAACATGCATCAGTATTTCATTCTTTTTTATTGCCAAATTACATTTCATTGCATATGGTACAATTTTAAAAGATCACAACAGTGTGGAGAATAGACTGGATGGATCCAAAATCAGTGGCAGAGGTATGTGGATAATGTGTCTAAGTGGAGGAGTGATCATGTTCTCTAAATACATTTTCTCAAATTCTTATCAGACCAGGAAACAAGTTAGAGAAGATAAACAGCACTCTTCATCTCCCATCCCCAAATCTCCTCCTTTTCCTGGACTCCCCATCTCGATGAAGCCATTATCCATCCAGAATCTGGGGTCCTATTAGGAACCTCCATTTTCCCCACCCATGTTAGATCAGTCACTTTTTTCCTGTGCATGAAACTTCCCAAAGGGCCCTCTTTTCTCTATACCAACTGTTTCCACTGAGGCCCTCAATGGGGTCTTGTTGCTACAGCAGTAACTGCCACTGGTATCTTTGTTCATGGTGCCCAGCGACATTGTATCACTGGGAGAACAACAATGATAGAATATCAGTAGTGAAGTGTAACAACTTATTTTATTGTTGAGTTAGGAAGGAGAAATCAGGTATCAATAGCCTATATCCCCTTCCTCTTTTCATCCAAGGAGGAGGTAGGAGCCTTTGAGGACTATGCAGTTTCCTCCCTGTTGCATAGGGAGAACTGCCCTGCCTGTACTAAAATGAGTGGATGGATACAATTGCTAGCATTTGAGGTTTAGAGGAGAGAGCTTTCTTAGCTTTACATTAAGCTGTATCCTTCCTTTAAACCATTATTTGTAACAAAAGTGATATTGACTTCCATTTGCTGCAGGTGTTTTAACCAGTTTTTCAGAATTTGGGGAAGGACTGTAACAAAATATCAAGTTTATTCTCTGAGTAGCCAAACATAAAGGGAATAATGATCAATTGCCTAGTTTTCATTAATAAAGGGAGAGAACGGGTTTTCAGGAAAGTAATGTCTTCCTAAGTACTTAATTCTAAAACAAAATCTTCAGGTGAGAAATTCGGGTCATGACACAATGTCATAAATAATGTCATCAATATTTTAAGCAGGTGAAATGACAGATTACATCCTTTACTCATTATAACTGTCTTGGTTTCAGTTCCTCAGGAAACCGGCTCTGAAACAAAAACTTGTGTGCAGGAAGGTTACTAGCAAGTATACTCAGGAACACAACCTGTAAAGATGTCAGAGAAGCAGAATCAGATAGAGGGAGAAGTGAACTGAGGATAAATTAAAAACAGGGGTATCAGCCAAACCCACAGGGAGTTCTGGAATTGGCCTGGCCCTTGGAGTTGCCTGCGCATTAGGGGGACAGGACTAGGTCTTTGTACCACTGCAATGTTAAGTCACTTGAAGCAAACTGCACCTCAGGGAGGTGACATGACCATAAGCCAGGCAGCAGTCGTCAGCTGAGGACAAGTCTCAGCAAAGGGCTCAGCTGTGAGCTGTCGGCAGCCAACGCTTCTGACAGCTGGGAAATAAGGGACTCGCTCCCAAGAGAGCAATCTGGGCAATGCACTGCAAAATCCATTACAGTCCATCCCCAGCATTGCTCAGACCCGCTTGCTTCTCTAGAGAGTTCATCCTATGTCCAGGATTGTGGGTAGTTGTTTGTTTTCTCCTGTTGAAACCTAAAAGAGGAAGACACATGGTATGAACTGGAGCCCTTGTTGCTATAGCTGGTTTCAATGCTATAACTGAAACTCATAATGCCTTTCTTTCACATGCGTCCTAGATTGCTTTCTCCTTCAGCTAGAACCCCTGCTAGTCTAGAGGGCCTATGAACAGAATCACCCACACCCTCGTCTCAGAAATCTGAGCCCCTGTTCACCATGCCCCTCTCAGACCATGGTGACTGTACTTGTTCATTTAATGTCAAAATTAAGTAAGGAGTACCAAGAGACGCAGTCATGGATCACCTAAGGGCTAGACATATTCTTCCCTGTGGCCATATGTAATGGCAACCCTATCTACTCCTGCTAATAGAGGTCACTTATAGCTGCCAGTGTAGGACTCCTTTCTTTGTCTGCTGGTCTCCTGGACTGAAGGGCCTGAAGCGACTGAAAGCAACCATAATTTAAAGACCAATGGGGTTCTTACTATGTCCTGTGGTGGAAGTGTTACACCTTTTGGAACCAGGAGCCTGAGCAGAACAGAAACCACAAATTCTCTAAGAGGTTACTGAAAGTAGAGCTACTACCACCTCTGCTCTGGACTCCTGAACTCATATATTCTATCAGAAACACAGCATCACAGAATAGGTGTTCACTTAAAGTCTACTATGTGTAGCTGTGCCCCAATGAGACTTTCAAAAGACCACAGCACTATTCCATCAGCAGCAGGTTCTGGGTGGCATTTTAGGTAATAGGATAAGTGGATCCAATGGACATTTTATCAGTTTCCTATTGCCGTTGCAACACATTTCCTGGATTAAAACAAACTATCTTGTATTTCTGGTGGTCACAAGTCCTGAAATCAAGATATAAGCAAGGCTACATTTCTTTCATAGGTTCTAGGGGAGACTTTGTTTCCTGATCTCTTCCAGCTTCTAGAGGCCACCTGCATTTCTTGGCTCCCGGCCCCTCCTCCATCTTTAAAGCCAGCAGCGTAGCACCTTCAGATCTTTCTCTTTCTCTTGCACCTCCACTCCTTCGCGGCATCTTCTTCTCTGACTCCGCTTCTGGAGTCACATCGCTTTCTCCCACTCTCACCCGCCTGCCTCCCTCTTATCAGAACTCTTGTGATTACATGGGCCCACCTGGATAAGCCAGGATAATCTCTCCATCCAAAGATGCTTAACTTAATCACATCTGCAAAGACCCTTTTGCCACGTAAAGGAACATATTTACAGGTTCTGAGGATTATAACATGGACATCTTGGGAAAGGGGGCATTATTCAGCCCACCATAGACATGTATCTACTGTCACATATCAGATACCATAAAGTAAGTGGGCTTCTTGGTCTGAGCCAATGCTTTTCAGGATCCCATATCTATGTGAGTCTTCAGATAATGGTGCTGGCCAATGAATGTCCTATGGACAAAAAAGGCAAACCCATACCAGAATAGGTACCAACCTTAGCCAAGTCAAATCACTGACCCTTCCAAGGTGGAATGTAATCAACTATCCAGCCAGTGCCTGGCTGGTTGGCTTGAGGGATCGTGCTGTCTTAAGGGCTTAGTGTTAGTCTCTTTTGCTGGCAGTTTGTGCATTTGGCAGTAGCAGTAGCTAGATCAGCATTGCTTAGTGAGAGTCCTTGCTGCAAGTTCCATGCACAACCTCCATCCTTGCCACCCTACAGAGCCTCCATCTCTGCACCAGAGCTACTCCATCCATGTGCCTTTTGTGCCACCATCGGGTGGACAAAAACAGAGAGTAACTTCAACTGGTGGAATCGTCCTATATGATTGTTCACTGACTCTTCCAGGTGAGATGCTCTCTGATGGACATCACCATGTGATTCAAAGATATTCATGCTTCGTGCTCACTCCAACAACTCCACTCACATGCCTCTTTTACAGATCTTCTTCTCCCCAATCTTCTAATCTTTTTGCTTTCAGTCCCTTGACCAAAGAGCCAAGCCATCTGCCCCTACCATGAGTATTACATATTCTTACTTCAGACTACTTCTTTTATGTGTAAAATGAATGAGAATGTATACTGCATAAAGACTGAACCACTGAGAGGATTTTGCCTGATCACTATCTAGTGATCCTGCACTGTCAGGATCACAGTGATCACAGTGCAACAGCTGTCCATTTTCAGCTTGCTCCCACTCACCAAGCCAACCATTGAATGAACCAAGCTCAACTTTTTTCCTCCCCTACACAAACAGCCATATATTTGAGCTTAGAGGCAGGCACCTGTGCAATAGTGGGGGACAACATAGGCGTCTGGCCTCATCCTCACGCAGCTTACTTGTGCTTTGGCCTGCCCATGCCCAGTTCTCGGTATATCACCTTCACCTTATCATACGTTGACATTGGGCCCACTGGACCTTATGAGTTGATGGGTCTGACAAAACGCAGCTCCTAGTGGGTGGTTCTAGCCACTTGACATATCTTGTGATCACCTGACATCTCAAGAGGAGATATTCTGTCTCTCTCAGAGCTCAAATAGTATGCCAAGAGCCATTTTTCAAATAGTGTATAATGTTTTTGCTAAAGATCACATGGTCTTGCTCCAGAGTCCTTAAGCTCTTCTTTGTGGTTTTCCCACTGAAACTTCTCATTAATTCCAAAGCATCTTTTCCTGTCACTGACATCTGTAATTTCATAGGTTCTGTCATGTTGTCTGGCCCAAGGAGCAGAAGTGCTTTTTGCACAGCCTAGAAATGATGCAGAATTTTTTTTCTGCTTTGGGCATC
Organism: Theropithecus gelada; assembly: GCF_003255815.1. Lineage (NCBI taxonomy): Eukaryota > Metazoa > Chordata > Mammalia > Primates > Cercopithecidae > Theropithecus > Theropithecus gelada. The sequence continues at coordinate 16,503,688 of NC_037685.1, read as the reverse complement.
ACTTAAAGCTGTCAGTCATCTGTGTCATTCAGGAAATGTGTCAGAGTAATATTCTCAAGTAAATATTGTGCCTTCAGAAAATAGAGAAAAAAGATAGGAAGAACAAGATGAAATAATTTACCCTTTACCTTGTAGGAGGTATCTGGCATGCCTCAGACATCTATGCACTCAACAAGGGGAATCTAATTCCACTAACTTTATAACTAACACCTTCCTTGAACCTCTCAAAAGCTTGAGTTACTGCACCTGCAGGCACATTGACATCCACAGGTATCCCATCCTAGCCATCTCCAGTGAAAGTTTTAGCAATTGTACAGTTACACTTACCACATGTCAGGGCTATCAGTGCTCCATATTCTATCCATCCATCATCAGTGATAGCCCATTAGTATTCTATTGCTGCATAACAATATTACCACAAACTTAAAATGACACACACTATCTTCTAGTTTCTGTGTATCAGGAGTCTGGGCATGACTTATCACTGTCCTTTGCAAGTCTCTAATCAAGATGTCAGCTGAGGCTGCAGTTCATCCGAGGCTCAACTGGAAAGGAACCACATCCAAACTCACATGGTATTTGGCAGAATTCAATTCCTTGCAGGCTGCCAGGCTGAGGACTCAGTTCTTCTTTGGCTGTAGGCCAGAAGCTACCATTAACCCTTTTATCATATGATCCTCTCTGTATGATGGCTTACAAAATGGCAACTTGCTTCGTCAAAGCCACTAAGGGAGAGAGGGTCCCAGCAAGATAGTTATAGTAGTATGCAACTCAATTACATAAATATAATCAAGTACACCCTGTCACTTTTCTCATATTCTATTGTTTTGGAGGAATTTGCACGTCCTACCCACATACAAGGGGAAAAGTTTATACAAACACAGAGATATTAGGATATAGAGATCACAAAGTCACCTTAGAAACTGTCCATTACAGAGGGCCCTCATTGCCACCTAACCAGTGGATAATCCAGCTCCAAAATTCCATTTTAGAGTTTGGTTCTTCAGACTACTCCCCTGACAACTGAATTAAGTTGGGCGCCCTGGGAAAGAGACTGGGAAACAGATGTAGACTTGCATGCAAGAAGTTTATTGCAGAGTTCTTCTGACAATACTACTAGTGAATGAGTGAGTAAAGCAGGATCAGTTGAGAGAGAAAAATGGAACTGTAATGTAACCGCAACAGAGGCCTTAGCTAATCGCACGAAGGGTTCTAGGAGCTGGGATGGCTCTTCAAAATCATTCTGAATTAAGGTAAGAGTGCCTGGTCTTTGTATACCACGTTGAGCAGTTATTTGATGCAGGCACCCCCTGGAGAGGGGTTGTAACCTGGCATAAGGCAGTTCCCTAAGGCCAAGAGCAACTTATGGGAAGTTGTTTAGCCTTGAGCAGCCAATAGTCAATATCCTCAACAGCTGGGGAATAAGTCTCATACCAGAAGGGGTACCTGGGAGGCACACTATTGTAGTAATCTTATAAAATCCAAAGGCATCATATAAAATACAATTCAGTGAACTTTCAGATGCTTTGACTTGACTAAAGGAAGAAAATTTAGGATCCAGGGGAATGAATGGGTTTTTATGCTTTTAAGTATTTTCCATAAATATATATTTCTTTCAGACAGATTACTGACAGATTCTAGACAGGGAATGCATCCTGAGAAGATGCTGGAGTTGGTATATCAAGTAGAATGCTTTGACTGTAAGTAACAGAATACTTCATTAACAGTAGCTGAGACAATTAGGAATTTGATTTTTACCTTATATAAAAATAAGTTTGAAACTTTGTTCAATGGTTCTATGATGTCAGGGTCAATATTTGTAATGCTCTTGGCCTTATCTCATGCCTCTTGTCTTAAGGCTATGAACATCAGCCATTCTGTCCATCTTTTATGTAGAAAGAAAGGGAGAGAGAGAGAAGTAGTACCAGCAGATTTTCTCTCATTGTGCTGTTCTGAATTGTGTCACAATGCCAACTCTAGGTGCAGGACAGACTCACAGAGAAAATATTTCACTTTTTCCAGCATCCAGAGTGGAGGCAGGCAAGGAAGGGGATTCAGAATGGGTGTGGGTGAGCCAACTAATATTTTCAAAGCAGATTTCTGTTTTGCTACTTGAAGTCAGATCTGCAAGCTTTCAAGACCAGATGAAAGATAATAAAATGCCATGCTTTGGCTGAGAAACCAAATCAGGTTTATTATTTGGATGGAAGACCATCTGTATCATTCAGGGTCCAATCAGGAAAACAGATAAATGCATGCCAGGTCATTAAGAGAGAGAATTGAATATGGGGAACTAATTGCAATGCTACTGAAGGAATAGAAAAGCCAAACGAGGAACAGAGATATTTGCAATCCCTAGGGCTGGAGACACCAAGGAGAAAACACTGCTACCAGGGTCCACAAGCTGGGGCTGCTCAGTGAGAACTGGCTCTACAAGAGGTTACCTGATTGCATCTGGACCGTGGAAGGAGAAGCTGTTCAGCAGGAGCTGGAACCACGGAGGAGATGTTGCCTAAAGAAGGGGGAGAGAGAGACAGAGAGAGAGAGAGAGAGAGAGAGATTCTCTTGCTGCCTACTTGCCAGTCACCCATTTCGCCCCCAGGCTGAAGCTAATTTGAAACTAGCTGGCAAGAGAAGCCTGGCAAATGGAATTTGCAGGGATCGTTCCCCTGCTGTACAGAGCAGAGTAGGAGAATGGACAGGAATGGACTCAAGAGCAAATAAGCAGATTCCTGTCACACCACTCCACCAACACCCAGGCAGACTTTAGAAGTACCTGCAGGAATGTCACAGTTTGTCTCTGCAAGCAGTGCTCTTTGCTGCACCACAACAATTAGTATTTAATTCAGTTCACAACATTTGGCATCAAATAGATAAGATTATTTTGTCTATCCAAGAAAATTCTGTCACCACATATTAATTTAGGAAGACTGTGAAATATTTTTTATGACCTTTTTGTTCTAAAAACTTTTTAAATAGCTTCCGGTCTAGTTTGAGGGCAAACCTGATACGATATCCAAAAAGGGGCAAAATATTCTAAGAAAAATTTTTTATGAAGGACTGGTAAATTGGCTTTTTACTTTCTAAATATAAATGTAGGAATATTCATCAAAATAGAAAGCCAAACTAGGCAAGGTCAAGATTTTGATGTTAAATTTAGATTAACCTACAGAAAATGTAAATTATAGATGATTTATACTTTTTGAACCTGGAGAGATACCATAGCTACTAGCCTTTTGAGAAGAAACTATAGTCTGTTTTGGCTGTTACATGTCAAAATGTATCCATCAGTGAAAATTCAAAACACTTATTGAATTTTTGAAGGTAGGCAATGTGTTTTGTGAGTTAACAAATTACACAAGAATGGGTATTTTAGGGAAACAAGTATTGTTCTTTGGATTCTATTCTTCCTGTCATGTCAAGACACAGGACAGGACTCTTTGTTAAGAAAACAACAACAAAACCAACTTTCAAATCCAAGTCTGTATAACTCAAATTGTATAACTCTTTTGTTACTTCTTCTAGCATAAGATTAGGACATCCCTCAAATAAGGGATCATTAAGATATTAACATAATATTGACAATAATAGCTATGGCCTGCTAGGTAGTATGTTAAGCAAGTAAGTCATACAGATTATTTAATTTAATCCTCAAATAATCTAATGAAGTAGGTGCTATTATTATTCACTTTACTGATGAGGAGATGTAGCATGAGAGAGGTAAAAATCTTTGGAAAAAAAGACCATGACTAATATAGTCATTTTAGAACCATTTAGTTATATCTGGTTATCTGGATTTGGCAATAACCCTATTAAATATATTTAAAGGAAACACTAATACAACACAATTGCTATTCTATATGGGAATTTCAATTATTCTCTTATTATTTAATTTTAATAATAAAGATCAATCTAATATCACCCCAGTTAAAAATGGCTTATGGCAAGGCGCAATGGCTCGTGCCTCTAATCCCAGCACTTTGGGAGGCCAAGGGGGGGTGGATCACCTGAGGTCAGGAGTTTGATACCAGCCTGGCCAACATGGCGAAACCCCGTCTCTACTAAAAATACAAAAATTTGCTGGGTGCGGCAGTGCACGCCTATAAGCCCAGCTATTCGGCAGGCTGAAGCACAAGAATCGCTTGAACCCGGGAGGCAGAGGTTGCAGTGAGCTGAGATCACGCCATTGCACTCCAGCCTGGGTGACAGAGTGAGACTGTCTCAAAAAACAAACAAACAACAACAACAAAAAGGTTTCTATCCAAAAGACAGGCAATAACAAATGCTGGCGAGGATGTGCAGAAAAGGGAACCCTTGAACACTGTTGGTGGGAATGTAAATAAGTACAACCACTATGAAGAACAGTTCGGAGCTTCCTCAAAAAAACTAAAAATTGAGCTACCATATGACCCAGCAATCCCAGTGCTGGGTATATACCCAAAGGAAAGAAAATCAGTATATAGAAGAGATGTCTGTGCTCCTGTTTGTTGCAACACTTTTTACAATGGCGAGGATTTGGAAGCAAACTTATTGATGTAAATGTCCATCAACCGATAAATGGATAAAGAAAATGTACACACATACACAATGGAGTACTATTCAGCCATAAAAAGAATGAGATCCAGTCATTTACAATAGCATGGACTGAACTCCAGATCATTATGTTAAGTGAAATAAGCCAGACACAGAAAGACAAACATCACATGTTCTCACTCGCTTGTGAGATCTAAAAATCAGGCCGGGGGCGGTGGCTCACGCTTGTAATCCCAGCACTTTGGGAGGCCGAGACGGGCGGATCACGAGGTCAGGAGATCGAAACCATCCTGGCTAACACGGTGAAACCCCGTCTCTACTAAAAATACAAAAAAATTAGCCGGCAGTAGTGGCGGGGGCCTGTAGTCCCAGCTACTCGGGAGGCTGAGGCAGGAGAATGGCGTGAACCCGGGAGGCGGAGCTTGTAGTGAGCTGAGATGGCGCCACTGCACTCCAGCCTGGGCGACTGAGCAAGACTCCGTCTCAAAACAAAACAAAACAAACAAAAAAAAAACAATTGAACTTATGGACATAGAGAGTAGGATGGTTACCAGAAGCTGGGAAGAATCATGAGGAGTTCAGGGAGGGGAGGGTGGTGATGGTTAATGGGTACAAAAAAAAAAGAATGAATGAATAAGACCTACTATTTGATAGCACAATAGGGTGAGTATAGTCAATAATAACTTAACCATATATTTTAAAATAACTGAAAGAATGTAACTGGATTGTCTGTAACTCAAAGGATAAATGCTTGAGGGGATGGACACCTTATTCTCCATCATGTGCTTATTTCACATTGCATGCCTGTATCAAAATATCTCATGTATCCTATAAATATATATACCTTCTATGTATCCAACATTTTTTTTAAAGTAATAACAAAATTTTAAAAAGATTAATCTAATAACTTATAAATGACACTAAAGTTTTCAAGGTTGAAATACTATAGTTTTAAAATTTCTCTTTTTAGGACAATTATACTTTATACAACCTTCTACATCAGTTGTGAAAACATCCTCTGGGCTAAATGTATCACAACAATGAGATTTTGAAAGAATGTGATTTGCATTCAGATATATAGTATTGAGTTCACATACTTAAAAAATATATACTAACACATTTTAGAATAAATTTTCAAGGATGAAAATGTCAATATATAACTTAGGACCCCTGGAACCTAAATTTTTGGCTGTGGGAAAACTTGGACATATAATTTACATCTTTTAAAACTACTATGAATAAAAAAGAAAAACATTAACTCATCATGCTTACAAACTACTGAATATCCCAAGGCCCTAAAAATATAGTTGTTTAAAGCAAGAGGTTAAGATAGCCAGGGGATACAATATGTAATTTATGTTTAAAATAACTTCAATCGCCATGTTGAATTTTTCCCTTCAGTTTGGAGTATTAAATATATTATATGAAATATACTTTATTTTACAGTGCAATATATTTGTTAAGAATGCATCATCTTATTACCCTTAAAAAGCGAAGCTCACCGAAGAGTAAAGCATGTCTTCACTCTTCAAGCCTAAGCTTTTTTTTCCCCCCAAATTGTTCCTAGCTACCAATTTTGTTGTTAAATTCCCCAATACATTGTTGTACAAATCCAGGAAACAAACGCAGACTTGACCACAGCATTTTCAGCAGTCTTGATGTATCTGATAATATACATACTTCCTGTGTTTGTAATCTTGTAGCTTTAGTACAATATTAACCTTTTAAATGAAACTAACAAACAACACTAATCTGTCCTCTTATATACACGTTATGGTTCCTGTCCTGTCATTTACTACATCAGCACGGGTAGCTTCCTTTAAAAACAAAATCGTTAAAGATGAGAGTAGGAAAAATGTAAATGTGATAAGAGTTCAAAAAACTGTGGTCCAGGTTTGTAATGTTAAGTGGAAAAGAACGACTAAATCTGTCATCACAAGGTGAAAGATGAAGCCATAGTCTTATACATGGGCAGAGGCCAGAGAGATCTCTTTTGCGAAATGAGCATACCAACCACAAAGGCTAAAAAATACTACGCCCGTAATAAAATGGGCACAGGCAGGATTTGCCGTAGTTCAGTGCTATTCTTCGAGGGCGAATGTGTCGTAGGTGAACTGCTGTCTAGCCCATTCCGACACCCAAGCCGCCCAGGCGGCCCCCACGCCCCACCCCCGGCTGCAGCCCTCCCTGTACACACAAACGCACACACGCCCAGCCCAGCCGCTGGAGGAAACTAAGATGGCAGCGCCGAAAGCACGGGGGCCGTGCTCGGTGGGGTGGGGAAAGAAAAGCAAAGCCCTCTGTGTTTTTTTCATTCTGTATAGGTCCCCCTCTTTCCCTAAACACACGGGCTGCGTAAGGCATTCAGTAGTAGAGCTCGCAGGAGCGGTGGGAGGGGACGCTTGCTTTGCATATTGCCAGAAACCCACGTCTCCGATCTGCAGCGACGGTTCAGGCGATCCTCGCGACTTGTGACCACACTCCCCTTCACGTCCCCTTGACAGTAGAAGTAAGGGTGCCTCCAAAGGCCTTTTTCTTCCTGGCATGCGCCCCACTACCCCGCTATCCCAGGGGAGCCTTCTAAGGTGCCCAGCTGCCAAGGCGGTAGCTGTGGCAGTTGCGGGGACCGGGGAGCCCGCGGTGCGGAGGCAGGAAGAGGAGGAGGAGGAGAAAAAACGCTGCACTGGCTATCAATTTAGAGGAGAGCGACCGCTGCCGCTGCCGTGGAAGGAAACGCTGCCAACCGCAACAGAAACGCCACCCTCGGTTACCTAAGTGAGCATGTGTGCGACTCTGCGCACGCCTAGTTGCGCAGCTCAATGACATCGGGCTTCTTAGGAAGTTATCCAGTTTCCGGGTTTTGAGTGTACCCAGGAGGCTCCGAAGGGGCCTGTCTGGGACTGAACAGCAGTAAGGATTGAAGCGAAATTAATGAATGGGGGGAAGAGCCTGGAGACCAGGGCAGCCGCGCAGGTCAATATCCACTAGAAACTCTAAATGAGCAGTGACTGCACATTCCACCACCTGGCCCTGCGCTGTAAATGTTTTCTGTGCAAGCAACATTCATTTAGCCAACATCTATTTCCCTCCTGTTTAGGGCTAGACCTTGTGCTAGGAGCCTGTGATGGTTGAACAGACACCATTGCTACCTTACGGAAAACCTAGTGTTTTGTTTAGTATGTGCTACCATTTGTGAAAATTCATGTGCCAAGTTGGACATCCTAGATCCTTTAAGTCCTCCCTCAATCTCATGTAGTTGGTATTCTTTTGAGCATTATTCAGAGGAGATATTTTGCCCAAAGCCAGACAAGTATTAAGTAGCAGAATCAGGATCCAATTCCAGGGCTGTCTGATTTCAGAACCTTTTAGCTACCCTGCTAGGTCTTGCAATAGTAATGGGCCCTCTCATTGCTTACCTGTCAGGCCTTAGAATTCTTAGAATTTAGCTGCCTCTACACCATTGTCTTGGCTCTCACTCCAGGGTGAGGGGCTGCCTGGTCAACACTGAGGTCTTGAACTGTGCTGAAGCATTAGGATAGAAATTTAGTCTAATAAATACTTACTGGATACCTAGTACGTGCAAAGTCCTGAAGTGGCTGAAGAAGACACAAAAACAACAAGCTCTGAAGGAACTTAAGATAGGTAAGGAAACAAGACAAGTAACAAAAACGTAACAGGACTAATTACAGTACTAAAATGCTATGATTCCACATGTCTGTCCTTTGTTCCTATGTTTATCCCACTGTTAATTATCTTTAAAAAAATTTAAATGAAATCCATCTATTATTTAAAGCTTCAGAAAAAAATGCATTGCTTTCAGCAACCTTCAACCCTAAAACTCGAATTACTTTACTTTCTTATTCCCCGTTGTTTCCACTTCTCAAACACTAAGGAGGATTTTTTTTTAATTTATTATTTTTTTAAGAGAAGGCCATCCAAAGAAGAGGCACAGATATAAGAACTAGTACATAGATGAAAGATACAGTATGGGGATGACAGAACTTATAAATTATTTTGTCAGGACTATAAATTAGGCAACTCTTCAAATTGAGAGTCAAAGGATAAAAAGGTAGTAGGAATCAAGGTGCATTGGCACGTATATTTCTAGAGCATATACTTAGACGGGGTTCGTAGGTTAGTTTGGAACAAAGGACTGAGCACATGTTCCTTTTTTATAGATAATAAGATCTGTGAGGGATCTGACATTTTAAGATGCTATACAGTCTCAGTCACAATTATTGTTTCAGATCACATTCAAGAATTATCTTTAAAAATGTAAGTTTGGGCAGAAAAAAATAAACAAGTAAATGGCCACTGCCAAGAGATAAAAGTGCACTCTTAGGTGAGGAGTCAACAAAAAGAGTAATTTAAAAAATACTATTGCTCTGTTGAGAAGAATAATTTGGGAATGATTCTGGCTTATAAATACTAGCCTATCTGTTAATTCTACTTTCACACACACAAAAGAATGTGCTAGATTACTACCTCTCTTTGTAAGTAAAAGCTATGTTAAACAAGCTTAAATCCTAATGACAGAAACCATCTAAAATAAGATCTCTACAGGCACTTCTAATTGGGATGGTTTTCTCTGCCTTAAACTCTGAATTAACCAGCACAGTGCACAGAAAATCTTCCTGTTGGCAGCAGAGCCTTGGGGAGGAGGTAGCAGGAGTGCGTGCCACTCCTCCTTGGTCGACGGGCACGTTCCCTCTTGCTTTCTGGTCCTTGTTCTTCCACCTGGAGGGAACCTGAAGTCAGACGCCAGCAGCTGATAGCCTCCCCGGCACTTTCCTTACTCTTCCTCAAGCTGCCAGTAAAACCCGGAGAAGTGGATCACTTCGGATTCCACACCACCCAACCGCCCCAAACCCAAAGCCCCGAGGCGGAGGGAGTGGTGGCGGAGAGGGGGTGGGGAGGAAAAGGGGCTGCAGTTACTGAGCATGTGCGAGGAGTGGCGCATGCTCTGTGAGGCCGGCAGCTTCCCATTGCGGGTAGCCCCGGCGGTGGTAGCGGTGGTGGCGGCGGCAGTGGCGGCACCGCCTCCTCCTCACACTCCCGGGGTGGCGGGGTTAGATGAGCGGCCCCAGTAGCGGCGAGGGCGGCGCGGGGGGGAGGAGGAGAAGAAGGAGGAGGAGAAGAAGGTCGTTGTCTTTGTAGTCTCCCTGCTGCGGGAGCCAGAGGCCGCCGCCGGAGCCGTCGTCGTTGGAAAAGGGCTGTGTGTGCGCGCGCGTGTCTGCCCGCCCGGCCCGCGGGGACGAGGCGGCGGCGGCGGCGGCGGCGGCGAGGATGATGATGTGCGCAGCGACTGCCTCCCCCGCCGCCGCCTCCTCGGGGCTCGGCGGGGACGGATTCTACCCAGCCGCCACCTTCTCTTCCTCCCCGGCGCCGGGGGCGCTGTTCATGCCGGTTCCCGACGGCTCCGTGGCTGCTGCAGGGCTGGGGTTGGGGCTACCCGCCGCGGACTCCCGGGGTCACTACCAGCTGCTGCTGTCAGGCCGGGCCCTGGCCGACCGCTACCGGAGGATTTATACAGCTGCGCTCAATGACAGGGACCAGGGGGGCGGCAGCGCTGGACACCCAGCCTCCAGGTGCGTCCCCAGGGTGCCCTTCCTTGCTCCCCATGCCGCGCGTGCACCCGCGTGTGTGTGTGCGTGCGTGTGTGTACCTGCGCATTTACTGAGCTTTCAACCCGCTCTGGATGTCGGCTGGTAGGAGCGCTTATCGAGATAGGAGGGTGCGGTGGCTGCAGTTTCTGCTCTAAGTGTGTGTGTGCGCGCGCGCGCCTATGTGGGGGGATAGTGAGGAGTGGCAGGGGAGCCTGTGATCCTGGAAAAGGCGATGGTGCTGGTCGGCTGTGACACGTGTGTGTATCGTTGAGGTAGGAGGTGGCATGGGTAGAGAGGGTAAAAGGATGATACACGAAGAGAATGGCAAGAGTGGCAAAGGAAGTGGCATTTTCAGTGTCTCTGCCGCAATGTTATTCGCACGTGCCCCCTCTCCCATGACATTCCTTCCAGCCCTTTCCACCTCCCTTCAATCTGCCTTTCACGAGTCATGGTATAGATTGGTTGAGTTTTGGATAGGCAGGCCCGAGGGATAGGCGTGAGGTCTGGTTTGAAAAGATTTATGGATAAGAGACGCAGACGGAGATCTATGTAGATGCGAAGGGTGTCTGATAGAGATTTTTAGAGCTGTACTTTGATAACAGGGCCATTTGGTCTTCTCGAAATGAGGTTGCAGTTACTCTTGTGATCTGATGTCCCATCGGCCATTTCTCTTCATCCTCTGTTCGATTTCCTCTGTTACTTACGGGCTTTAGAGTAGAGAGGGTTTTGTAGGGAAAAGGGGAAAACTGCAGAACTTCAGAATATGACAGCTGGTACAGCGTTCAACGGCCACTAGCTAGAAAATCTGAATAGCGCGTAGATCTCTCCCTTTTACTTAGGCTCACTACACCTTCAGCTTCCTTGATGTAGATGTTCAGTTAGTTTCATTTTCTTTTTGTTAAAATGTGGGTGCTTTTTTTTTTTTTTGCTGAGGGCTCTCCTATTGTTTTCTTTTCCATGCCCTTGCATGCCGCATACGCTGCAGGATGGTGACTGACTTGTTTCACCAGCTTTGACAGTGGTAATTGGGAGTTGGCTTCATCTTTTTTTCCCACAGCTTCTTGCAGTACATGGGGAAAACATAGTAGGAAACTGTCAAAATGAGTTAAAGAGTTTACTGTTATTTATTGAATGTGCAACTTATTAGGCAATTGTTAGATGTCTTTTTCTGCCATTATGAAAGGGAGGAGGCAGTAAGTCAGGTATTTGTAGTTTATCACTATGTATTATGGCTTATCTGTTGGAGAGAGTTGTAAAGATGGAGCTTTGTTCACGCTTTTTCTAGATTAACCAGTCTTTTCATGTCTGTGATTGTTTACAGGATTGGGCACAGGAGTAGTTTTACCATATGGATGTAAACGTGTGTAACTACTTTTTGCTATCTGAACTGAAGGCCAGAATGGTGCAAGTTTGTTTTTGCTAATGTTTTTGAAAATAGCACAAAACCACATGAGACAATTTGCTCTGATAATTAGGTATAATTTTGATCTGTAGATCTCTAAATTATGGCACCGCAGGAACATCTTTACAAACTCCTCTTAAAGAATTTAGATTTATTTTGCGTATGGTTTCCAGACTTACTTAATAATTTGTGACTGGTATATTCCTGTTTTGACTTTCTACTACTAGTGTAATATGATTTTTGTGTATCTAGAACTATATTAACAGTTTTAGACAAAATTAACATAGATTAATCACATAATATTTGTGAATGAATTTTTAGCCTTTGGTCCATTTTTGTACAAGCTGTCAATGAAAAGTAATGAAGAATTAGTTCAAGTATTTCAAGAACTACTCATGGAAATCAGCCTTACATTATGATATTGCCTGCTAATGCTTGTTCAACACATTATTGTTTATTAAAGTGCACATTATTTTATTACGAAAAGTAGCCTGCAACTACTCTATTGATGATTTGATTAAGAATTAAATCACATTTCTTATTAAAGATGTTGGGGAAAGTAGAACTGGGGTTTCAACTCTGAATGAATGATAGAATTATTTGTATAGGGACACTAGTTGAGTTAGAGGAGAAGATGAGATCATTTAGACTGAATGGAGGAAGAATAGAGAATGACGCTCTAGTGAGCATCAGGTTTAAAAGTGTGAGAGAAAGGAGACAGTGAAGGAAACAGAATCAAAATTAAGAAGAAAATCATGAGACAGTAGCCTCTGTGGCTCTAGGAGAGTGGATTGAAAATTCTCAGAAGTGGTAAATGTTGAAGAAAGTGAGAACAGTGTTCAGGTGATTGATAACTTTTGAGGAAGTGGTGAGAATAGAGGGATGTGGTGAGGAGTGAATGGAATGTGTTTTTGGTAACTCAAGGGGATTTCAAAGTTGAGGGAAGGATATTCAAATATAGGAGGTTGGGTGGGATATGCAAATGTGGGAGGCTAAGTGGAGAGACAGAGTGAAGAAGTGAGAGGGGATAATTGATAGGAAAAGGTCAAAGGGATCTCAGGGACAGAGTAAAGGTGGCAGGTGGGGAGGTTAGCCATTGAAAAAAGGAGCAGTTAATATAGAAGGAGTGGAGGTAAGTACTTGTAAATACAAAGACTGGGAGTTTATTGAGGATAGGAATCATATCCTGTTCGTTTTGAAAATCCCAATGTCTAGCACATTTTTTGGCATGAGTTCTGTAAACATCAAGTGTCTGCTCTGTGCCAGGCACTATTGCAGGTGCTGAAGATGTAGTGGTGAGCAAGATAGACAAGGTCTCTGCTGTCTTGAAAAATCCACTCCAATGCGAGAAATAGACAACTCATAATTTCAGTTAGTATTAAGTGACTGTGAAGCCAATAAAACCTATTTCAGGTGATAGGGCAATTTGTAGTGGGGCTATTTTAGGTAACATGGTCAGGAAATGTCTCTGAGAGTTGGCATTTAAATTGAATTGCAATGATGAGGAGGCAGATGTAGAGGAAGAATGTTCTGGGAATTTATAAAGGCCTTATGGGAACAAGCCTGTGTTCAAGGAACAAAAACTTGATGAGTGAGTTATCAGTCAATGTTGAATGAATGAATTACTCTTTGCTTTAGGTGTACAGTTGAGAAGTTGAGACTTTCAAACCTAATGGACTCAGTGACTTTGATGACAGTCTAGCAAAGTGGTTAAGAGCTTGGACACAGAAGCTAGACTGGTTTTGCATCCTGGTTTTGTCATTTGCTAGCTGTGTAACCTTGAGTATGTTACTTAACTTCTGTGCCTCAGTTTTTTAAATATGTAGAATGGGGATCATAATACGTGAATTGTTTTGTAGATTAAATCAATGTATGTGCTTGGCATGTTGAGTGCTATGAAATATTAGTTACTGTGTGTTTTTTGTTGGTTTTTTTTTTTTTGCTGAGAGTGAGGGTTTTGGGGACTTGAAGAGAAGGCAAGGATCATGTCTTACTCTTTTATTTTTGGTCTCAATGACTGTGTAGAATGTGGGAATAACTCTTTCATTTATCCCGTGACTGAATAGATATATTTTTGGATGAATGAGGCCAATCAAAATCGGAACATTCTCTTGGGGAAAAGGGATTGGACAGAAAATGTATAAAGGAATGTTTGATCTGTTCTGAATGTGAATGGCGGTATAGCCATGCACTTGGGAGGCACCATAGCACAGTGGCTAAACGTTAGAGCTCTGGAGGTAGACTCCCTTCAAATGCCACGTCTGCATTTTCTACTTGTGTTAAATTGGGGAAGTTAATTGGACTTTGTCTGTTTCTTTACTTGTAACTTTATAGCGTTATCAAAAGGACATTATGTCTGCACCTGGTAAGTGCCCATTAAATGTTACCTGTAATTATTAAAATCACATTTAAAATTCCAATCAGTATGGCACTGTATGTTTTTCCACACAAAATAGAAATGGAGAAAACCTAGTTGAGTTGATTTAGGGTTAAAGAAAAAATAAAAGGAAGGTTTTGGGGACAGTGTTTGAGCATATCGTAAAAAGGAAAGTGATGCCAAGAGGGAACTGATAGACTGGAAGATAAAGAGGAGTCAGGGTATCTGGGTCCTGAAGTCATAGAAGAACAATGTTACTGAAAACAACAGAGGGGATTGTGACCAAAATGGGGAATCTAAACTTAACCCCCTTAGTCCTTTCAGCTGCTTTATCTCTTTCTTGTCAGAAATGGTATTTGAGTCCATCCTTCAGATGCATGGGATTTTGGTTGTAAGAGGTTAAGTAGTCATTTTAGCAAAATTTCAGGGATTATTTTATTTATTTTGAGACAGGCTGGAGTGCAATGGTGCGAACGTGGCTCACTGCAGCCTTAACCTCTTGGGCCCAAGTGATCGTCCTGCCTCAGTTTCCTCCAGGGACTACAGGCATGCACCACCACGCCCGGCTTGTTTTTTTATTTTTTGTAGACGCGGAGTCTCACCATGTTGTCAAGACTGGTCTTGAACTCCTGAGCTTAAGTGATCCTCCCACCTCCACCTCCCAAAGTGCTGGAATTATGGGTGTGAGCCACCATGCTCAGCTTGTTCAGGGATTATTACTTGGCACTAACCATTGGCCCTATAAAAATTTATAAGACACAAATTCATAAAACACAGATTCCAGACTTGAGTTTATTGTTTATCTGGGAGTGTAAGATACAAAGGCAGATACTTATAGAAGTGTTAAATGAAATGACCAAGAAAGTATAACCTACTATGACAAAGACATGGCATTCTAAGCTGGCTCAAAAGTGTGGGCAGAGACGGGAAAGCACAGTTTGTATGTAGATAACAGTAGAAATTCTGTTAGAGCTAGATTGCAGGTGTCATGAAGAACAATAGTGGAATTCATTCTGGAAATGGAGGCTTTGGCTAGTATGGGGCATCTTGAAGACCAAGGTAAGAGTTAGATTTTATTCAGTAGACACTGATCGCCCTTGATGGTTTTAAGCTATGAAGAGACGTTATTTATTGTAGGAGTATGTCAGGAAGTAATGTGGGATTGAATCTGTATGTGTGCATTTGTATTTGTGCATAGGTAGTAATTTTCTTCATGTCGCTGTTACATCAATGGAGTGTGTATGTGTATAAACACATGTTAAGGGAAAACTGCTCTGTTGGTATACTGGTAAGTAGAAATGTGAAATGAATTAGTTTCCTAACTCAAGAGAAGAGAAAAATCTTGCCTTTGGGCTTAAGAGGAAAATAAAAATGTCAATCTAAAAATACTTTTGTCCTTTAAAATATTTGTTTAAAAAATCAGCAGAATAGCCTTACTTTTTTCTCAAAAACCAGATTAAACATTTAGGTTTTCTGAGGAGGGGTTAGGTTAATTGAGGTTTAATTTACATACAATAAAATTCATCCTCTTTAAGTGTTCATTTGAAGAATCCTGAAACCATCACCATAGTCAAGTATAAACTGTTTCCATCACTTCAAATAAAAAGTTCCATCAGACCCTCCTACCCCTGGTTCCTGACCACCGCAAATCAGTTTTCTGTCACTAACATTTTACCCCTTCTAGAATGTCATGTAAATCTAGCTCCTTAAGGGCAGCGCCCCCAGGTATTGTTCATCTTTCTGTCTTTTATCTGTATTTCCTGTAAGTGGAAGTTAGACCTTAAGGGTTTATTGGGTGTTGGTTAGAAATGTTTTAGCAAGAATATTGTATATGGTGCTGGGTACTGCATGTTGCATCCCATCCAGAGGTTGTGAGGTTGTCTCACTATTTAATACGTTAAATCTGATTACTTGGGTAAGATGGTACCTACTGGATTTCATCTCTGTAAATGTATCTTTTTTTCCATTTGTAAAGAGCAAGTAATCACAGGGTAAAAACTTGAGCACATTGTGAATATCTTTTACCTAATGCTTTTAGCATTTTTTGGTAACCTTGTCTGAGTCAATAATTTCATTAGGGTTTGCAAAATGATGAATTAAAAAATAATTCTGTTATTTCTTCTATATTTATTAGCTGGGACTCTTCTGCAAAGAAGAGTTTGCCTTCACTGACGGTCAATGAAATGTAGTTTCTCCTAATAAAGCAGCATAAATGCTTAATTCTCTTCCCTCATTAGCCAAATTGGTGTAATAGTCCAGTGGTAGTGTGGCAGGTGCTGTGGTTAGCCATTCAGATCCCGCTTTCAGGCACATGTTCCCCTAGCTGTTGGGAATATTGGCAGCTAAAACTGATTGCAGCTGAGTCCAACTCCACGCATTGCCCTGAGCCAAGAGTTACCTCCCCCAAAGTCATGCCTCCTCTTCAGGGGCAGTTTACATCTAATATCTATACAGTGTAGGGATATAAATGCCTGGCGCTTTTGCTGTAAGAAAGGCCAACCTTGAAGTGTATCCCAACACCAGAGAGCTCCCCCATGGGTCTGGCTGAGGCCTTCCTGTGACTGCATTGCAGATCAGCTCCTTCCTCTGTTCAGTCTTACATCTTTCACTGCCCCACAGTTTTTGGTTCGGAGAGCACTCCCCCGTAAACTTCTGGTGTGCACATCTGCATTTGAGAGTCTGTTTCCTGGGAACCCTACTACCCAAAATAGTTGGTGCCAGGAGTGGTCTCAGAAAGTAGACTTTACAGTGAGATTTTGAAGCTGGATTATTGGCTGGCTGGCAATGAGAATCAATTCTGGTGCTAGATGGAGAACTACTACTGATAACGCTTGGCATGCACTGTAGTTATGCAAACTGTTAAAACTTTCACTGGTGATGAATTGGAATGATATTCCTGTGGAAGGTAATGCGCTGGTGGGTACACTAGGCTTTTGAGAAGTTCAGAAAAATTATTAATTGTGAGGACAATCATCAGATGGCTTTTGGTAAATAACATTGATAGATTGGAGAAAGATGATGCAAGGTGGAAGATAACTGGGGGCAAAATGTAAAAGGAAATTTATTTAGCAGCATGTAAAGAAACGTATATACACTAAGAGGAAAAATCTAAGGATTAGACCCAAAACTTAATTTTAAGGGTAGCAGAGCGCCAGGGTGGGTAGAATTCTCTCTCAGCTATGCTGAGGTCAGTGTTCTGGTTGGGAAGGAATCCTGACCCTTAGGATGGGGCATCTGAGTGCACTTGAAAACCCTGAAACCCCAAATTCCTCTTAACTCTTTGAGCCTGCAGAAGTGGCCTTCTTCTCCTAGCTAGAGGGTAGTTGCTTGAAGACTGTGCTTTCCCTCTTACCCCGAGCTCCTCCTCTCTCCCCTGCTGACTATCACCAAACCAACAACTAGGGTTAAGTCACAGGAACACCTAGTTCGGGGTGCTGGATTTGCGAAGAGAGGAAGGGACTGTACACACACACACACACACACACACACACGTTCCCAAACTGCATCGAGGCACCCTAAAGCACTAGCACGGACACACAAGAATACCATGGGATATTTCATAATTTTAAAGGAAACACAGCAATATCTGTCACAGACTACTAGCTCGAGGTAGTTCACAGTTTTGACATTAGCTCATGCTATATTCCTTTTGATGACGTCATATTTTTGCAGGGTTGGATTTTTAGTAGTTGTGATACAGATCAAGCACTGCACAAAAATCAGTGTGGAACAGGAAAGGAGGGTGGTGTGTTCAGTCTGATTTCAAGTTTGAGAAGTTGTTCTGTGTCTAACAGGCACACATGTCCTATTATCAAGTAATTGAAGTTGTTTGTTTGTTTGTTTTGAGACAGAGTCTCGCTCTGTCGCCCAGGCTGGAGTGCAGTGGCGCGATCTCAGCTCATTGCAACCTCTGCCTCCCGGGTTCAAGTGATTCTCCCGCCTCAGCCTCCTGAGTAGCTGGAATTACAGGCATGCGCCCCCCACACCCAGCTAATTGTTGTATTTTTACTAGAGACAGGGTTTCACCGTATTGGTCAGGCTGGTCTCGAACTCCTGACCTCGCCCACCTCAGCCTCCTGAAGTGCTGGGATTACAGGCGTGAGCCACTGTGCCTGACCCAGTATTTATAGTTTTTAAGAAGGAAATAAAAATATTGTTTCTGCCAATTTATATGTGTTATTTATTTCTTCCGATTTATATGTGTTATTTTTTCAAATGTCTACTCATTTGTTAGGACATGAATTCTTATTATTTGGATCTAACTACTTAATAAACACTACTGTTTGGTATTTCTTTTGGACTGTGAGTGCATGGAAAAATTACTGATGATGGCTGTGCATGGGCCCAATAAAAGGATTTTCATTCACCATTGCTGATCTAGCAACTGCTGCTGCTGAATATCCAGCCTGACAGCAGCAGAGACCAATCATCCTTCAAGCAGGCCAACCAGTCCTTATCCTGTGGAAAGGACTGTGATTCATTTTGATTGGATTTGAAACATATTCTGGGTCTGAATTTGTCTTTCTAGCAGGGTCTCACCCGGGACTACTGTTTGAGGGCTTGCAGGATGTTTGATCTTCCAGCACAGGGATCATTTCAGACTAAGGAACCCACTCTTATTTATTTATTTTAGTTTATTTTTTGAGATGGAGTCTCGCTCCGTTTCCCAAGCTGGAGTACAACAGCATGATCTCAGCTGACTGCAACCTCTGCCTCCCGGGTTCAAGCAATTGTCCTACCTCAGCCTCCTGAGTAGCTGGGACTATAAGCGCACATCACCACACCCGGCTAATTTTTGTGTTTTTAGTAGAGACGGGGTTTCACCATGTGGGCCAGGATGGTCTTGAACTCCTGACCTCGTGATCCGGCCACCTTGGCCTTCCAGAGTGCTGGGATTACAGGCGTGAGCCACCGCACCTGGCCGGAACCCACTTTTATAGAATAGGAGAATCATTTGTCCCATCTTGCACCAACCATCCAGAAGCTGATGATTTGATAGAGCAGTAAACAGTCTTTTGATGGCACAACTGATGATGAGATCCTGGAGCTTGGGCATGATACCCTGCAAGGGTGAGGTGCCCATTCTCCAGTGTTCCCAGTAGGAAGAACACATGAAAGTGGGAGTGGCTCCGCATAGCATCACTCTGTGATTCACCTGGGCAGTTTCTGCTTGCCATCTCTATAGCTCTGATCGCTAGGGGTTAAAAGATCCTGGTTCTCAGAAGAGAAACATTTCCAACAGAGGGCGCTATGAGAATCTTGTTCTATTTTAAGCTACAGCTGCCCCTGGGATTTGGGGCTTCTTTTCTAAATAAAGAAGTCACCAGGGCTGGGCGCGGTGGCTCAAGCCTGCAATCCCAGCACTCTGGGAGGCCGAGACGGGTGGATCACGAGGTCAGGAGATCGAGACCATCCTGGCTAACACGGTGAAACCCCGTCTCTACTAAAAAATAGAAAAAACTAGCCGGGCGAGGTGGCGGGCGCCTGTAGTCCCAGCTACTCGGGAGGGTGCGGCAGGAGAATGGCGTGAACCCGGGAGGCGGAGCTTGCAGTGAGCTGAGATCCGGCCACTGCACTCCAGCCTGGGCGACAGAGTGAGACTCCGTCTCAAAAAAAAAAAAAAAAAAAAAAGTCACCAGGCCAGGCATGGTGGCTCACGCCTGTAATCCCAGCACTTTGGGAGGCCGAGGCGAGTGGATCACTTAAGGTCAGGAGTTCGAAACCAGCCTGGTCAACATGGTGAGACCCTGTCTCTACTAAAAATACAGAACAATTAGCCAGGTGTGGTCCCAGCTAATTGGGAGCTGAAGCAGGAGAACTGCTTGAACCTCGGATGTGGAGGTTGCAGTGAGCTGAGATCGTGCCACTGCACTCCAGCCTGGGCAACAGAGCAAGACTCCGTCTCAAAAAAAAAAAAAAAGTCAACATTTGGACAGAGTTAATGTCCTTGTTCATGTGGAGGAGATAGGGCTGTGTTCCACAATGGAGCATGGAGGTTTGGCACACAGGTGATCAATAGGTGTCTCTTGGTACTTCCTTGTCCAGTGTTTCTGATACATGGACATGAGAAAGGCCCAATGACCACCCCATGAAGTCAGTCACCTGGACCAGCAGATATACCAGCCATAGATTAAAGGAATCTAGAATGGCTAGTAGAGAAGGGTTGTCGATATCAATTTTACCATCTGTAGTGGCTAGGACTGTGGTTTGACCCACTTTCCTTCCTCTGGAAAGTTTCTCCAGGAAATGACACTCACCAGAATTCTGGAGGAACTTTTTCCATGCCTTATTTGAAGCAAGTGAATCCTAATCGTATAATAGGCAAAATACAGTGAATCCTGTAGTGTGGAACTCAGAGCCCCTGCCCAGCACTGATGTGCTCATTCCTCCACAACTGCTGGGAACGTTGGTTGGCTACAGACTCTTGCGTAGTTCCAATATGGGCATTGCCTTTGGCTGAAGAGAGCTGCCTTGCCCTAGGTGATGGATCATTCTTGAGGGCAGCCTGCATGAACTGGTTGATTGGGGCATTTTATGGTTTTTAGTGCTACTGTAACTAGTTTTTCCTATTTTTCAGTTGTTTGATATGAATGTGTAACAACACAGTTGCTTTTGTATGTTAACCTTGTATCTCTGATCTTGTTAAGCTCATTTATTAATTTTAATGGTCTTGTAAATTCCCTGGGATGTTCTGTGTAAATAATCATATTGTCCTTCTTTCTGATCTCTAGGTTCCCTACCCCTCAGCACCTACTTTATTCAAATTAGAAAAGCCTCATTCTTCCTTGTTTTCAATCTGAGAGAAAAACAACTATAAATTAATCTTACAGTTTTTTTACTCATTAAGTATGATATTAGCTGTAGGTGTTTCAATGGTCTTTATCAATTTGAAGATATTCCCTAGTATTCCTACTTTGCTGGTAGTTTTTATTTTTTATATTTTATTTTATTTTTTGAGACAGACTGGGCTGGAGTGCAGTGGCATAATCTCGGCTCGCTGCAGCCTCTGCCTCCCAGGATCCAGCAATTCTCCTGCCTCAGCTTCCTGAGTAGCTGGGATTACAGGCACATGCCACCATGCCTGACTAATTTTTGTATTTTTAGTAGAGACAAGGTTTCACCATGTTGGCCACTCTGGTCCTGAACTCCTGACCTCAAGTGATCCACCTGCGTCAGACTCTGAAAGTGCTGGGATTATAGGCGTAAGCCATCACTCCCAGCCTGCTGATAGTTTTTAATTATAAATGTGTATTGAGTTTTGTCAAATGCTTTTCCTCCACCTGTTAAAATGATCATATAGTAAAAGAACAAAGGAAAATTGAATTACATTAATTAATTTTTGAATGTTAAATCAACTTTGCATTCCTGAGATAAAACCATCATATTTGGAATGTATTACTCAATTTGATTTGCTGATATTTTGCTAAGAATTTTCAGGTTTGTATTCATGAGGGATATTGGTCTGTAATCTTTTTTTTTTTTTTTTTTTCTTGGTAATTCTGTCAGGCTTTAGAATTAGTTATCCTCGTCTCATAAAGTAAGTTACATAGTAATCCTACCCTACCCAATGCTACTCAATTTTTAAAACGTTTGGGTAAGATTGTTGTTATTTCTTCCTAAATGTTTGATAGAATTCACCAGTGGCACCATCTGGTCCTGGAATTTTATTTTGGGGAAGCTTTTGACAAATTCACTTTCTTGAACAGATAGAGGGTTATTCAGATTTTCTGTTGTTATTCCTGTCAATTTTGGTAACTTCTTTTTGGACAAATTCATTCATTTCATCTAAGTTGTTGAAGTTTTTAGCATGAAGTTATCCATAGCATTCTTTTATTATCCTTTAAGGTCTATGGGATCTATGGTAATAACTCCCTTCTTCTTTTTTTTTTTTTTTAAAACGTCTTTTAAGAGCAATCTTAAGTTCATAGCAAAATTGAGAAGAAGGTACAGAGATTTTCCATATATCCCTTTCCCCAACTCATGCATAGCCTCATCCATATCAACATCCCCCACCAGAGTGGCATTTTTGTGGCTGTTGTTGAACCTCCACTGACACATCATAATCGCCCTCAAGTCCAGAGTTTACATTAGGGTTCATTCTTGGAGTTATACATTTTTTGGGTTCAGAAAAATGTATAATGACATGTATTTATCACTGTAGTATCATACAGAATATTTTCACTGTCCTCAATATCATCTGTGCTCCACCTATTCCTGTTTCTCTGCCACTCAACCCCAGGTAATCATTTACTGTCTCCATGGTTTTGCCTTTTCCAGAATGTCATATAGTTGAAATCACACAGTATATGGCCTTTTCAGATTGGTTTCCTTCACTTAGTAATGTGCATTTAGGTTCATTCTTTTTGTGTGTGTGTGGCTTGATAGCTCATTTCTTACCGCTGAATAATCCACCATCTAGATGTACCACAGTTTATTTATCTGCTCACCTACAATTTGGTGAATTTGGAGGACAATTTGGTTGCTTCCAAGTTTTGGCAATTAGGGATAAAGCTGCTATAAATATCTGTGTGCAAGTTTTTGTGTGGACATAAATTTTCTTTTTTAGAAATTGACAAGTAACATTGTATGTTTTTATAATGTACAGCATGATGTTTTGATGTACATATACATTGGGGAATGGTTAAATCTAGTGGATATGTTTTCAGCTCCTTTGGGTTAATACCAAAAAGAGTGATTGTGGGATCCTGTGCTAAGAGTACGTTTAGTTTTTGTAGGAAATCACCAAACTGTCTTACAAAGTGGCTGTTTCATTTTTCATTTCCACCAGCAATAAATGAGAGTTGCATTAAATCCTCACCAACATTTAATGTTTTCTATGTTCTGGATTTTGGCCATTCTGATAGGCATGTACTATAATTTCATTGTTGTTTTTTTGCATTTCTCTGATGACATATGATGTGGGACATCTTTTCATACGCTTATTTGCCATCTATGTATCTTGTTCGGTGAGGTGTCTGTTAAGGTCTTTGCCCCATTTCTAATTGAGTTGTTTCTTTTCTTATTGTTAGAGTTTTGAAAGTTCTTGGTATTCTGTGAGGGTATAACTGAGGAGATGGGGAAAAAATTTCTTGGTGTTTTGGATAACAGTCCTTTATCAGATGTGTCTTTTGCAAATATTTTCTTCCAATCTGTGCCTTGCCTTCTCATTCTCTTGGCATTGTCTTTTGCAGAACAGAGGTTTTTAATTTTAATATTCAGCTTATTAATTTTTTTTAATGGATTGTACCTTGGTGTTGTATCTAAAAAGTCATCTAGGTTTTCTCCTGTGTTATTTTCTAAGAGCTTTATAGTTTTACATTTTACATATAAAGTCCGTTTTCCATTTTGAGTTAAGTTTTGTGAGGGTGTAAGGTTTGTTTGTAGATTCATTTCTTTGTAAGTGGTCCAAAGAACCAACTTTTGGCTTTCTTCATTTTCTCTATATTGATCTGTTTTCTATTTCATTGGCTTTTCCATCATCATTGTAATTTATTTCTTTCTACTTTCTTTAAGTTTACTTTGCTGTTTGTTCTAATTTCTTAAGGTGGAATGCTAGACCATGGATTTTAAATTTTTCTTCCAATATAAGTATTTAAAGCTATGAATTTTTATCTAGGCTGTGCTTTAGTTATATCCCACAAATTTTGATTGCTGTATATTTGTCATTTAGTTCAAATTATTTTCCAATTTGTTGTTTAAAATTATTATAAGTTTCAGATATGGTGTTTTCTTACATAATAGTATATTATTGTTTTTACTTTCTAATGTAAACCTTGTATGATTTTGATCTTTAACATTTATTGAGATTTGTTTTATTGCCCAGGATATGTTCTGTCTTGGTGATTGTTTCATACATGCTTGAAAAGAATGTGTTCGGTCATCTTTGGACATAAAGTTCTCTAAATGTCAGTCAAAGTTGGAAGATAAGTGTTGTTTGGATGTTTATGTTTTTATATTTAAAGTTTCTCCGCTTAGGCAACTAGTATAGAATCTTGCCCTTAAAGAAATCCACTGTCAATTTTTGCCTTTCAATTGGAGTGTTTAGATCATTAATATTTAATATGATTAATTATTTACATATTTAGCATATCAACAGTGATAGGTCTGCCACTTTATTATCTCTGTTTCTCTTTTTTTGTTCCTTTCTTCCTCCTTTTCTGCCTTCTTTTGGATTATTTTTTAGTATTTCATTTTAGTTGATCTATTGGTCTTTTCTGCAATATCTCTCTTTATTTTTTTAGCCCTAGGGATTACAGTATGCATACCTAACTTTTTACAGGCTACTTAGGGTTATTATTATACAAATTCACTTAAAACACAGAAACATTGCAACCATACAGATCCTTTTATTCTCTCCTCCCCCACAGACCTTTATTTTATAGTTGTCATGCATAGTATACCTTGCAAACCTCACCAAACAATGTTATAGTTTTTGTTGTTGGCAGTCATGTGTACTTTTTAGAACTTAAAGGAAAAATCTAGTATTTTGTGTTTTCCTATATATTTATTGTTTCTATTGCTCTTTCTTCTTTCCTGAAGATACAGCATTTCCTTTCAGCCTAATGTTGACCTTAGCTTTTCTAGGAGATCAGTCTGCTGGGGATACATTCTCTTTGTTTTTCTTTGAGAATGTGTTTATTTTACTTTCATTCCTAAAGGATATTTTAGGTGGATATATAATTCTGAGTAGATGCTTGCTTCCTTGAGCACCTTAATGATGCCATTTAGCTGTCTTTTCACTTCTCTGATTTCTGGTGAAAAATCTTTGTAATGTAAACTTTATTCCCCTCTATGTAGTGTGTAATTTTTTTCTAGCTGCTTTCAAAAATTTTTTCTTTGTTTTTGGTTTTCAGCAGTTTAATTTAATGTGTGTCTAGTCATTTTCTTTGAGTTTATTCTCTTTGGAGAGTACCGTGCTTCTCAAGTCAGTAAATTTTTGGCTTTCACTGAGTTTAGAATGTTTTCTACCATTGTGTCTTTCTTCTTAACATTTCAAGAATCTAGTGGCAATTATGATAAAACTTTTGAGATTGTTTCACAGGCCTCTGACTGTTCAGTCTCCTCCTATCAAATTTTTTTCTCTGTTTTTCAGATTAGGTTATTTTTATTGATACCCATTCAGGTTCACAGACTCTTTTCTCTCATCTCCATTTTCTTATTGAGCCCAACCAGTGAACTTTTTATGTATTGTTTGTTTCACTTTTAACATTTACATTTGGTTAAATGTAAAAAAAACCTTTTCTTTCTCTGCGGAGAACCTCTTTCCATTCCATTCAGTTGTCCTTGTCTTTCCTCGATGTAGCATATTTATAGTGGTTACTTTCCAGTCATTGTTGGATAATTACAACATGTGCATCGTCTTAGGGTTGGCATCTTTTGATTGTCTCTTCCCTTGAAGTTGTTCACATTTTTCTTTTGCATTGTGAGAATTTGGAGTTGTATCTTAGACATGGTTAATGTTATATTTTGTAAGCTCTGGGGTTTGTTATAATTCCCTGGAGGATGTTGTGTTTTTTGTTGTTTAGGGGATCCCTTTCTGTGCCTTTCTCTTTTTCAGGACTTCCTGCACATTTTCCATCATATCAGTTTCTTTTCGCAGTTCCTCTGGCCAGAAAGAGTTTTAACTTGGACTTTTTGCTTCTGGGTTGTGGCCCTGCAATGCAGTGATCTCTTCCTGGCCTTCAGGCAAAGCTGTTAGTGAAAGGAGAAAAACACCAAACTGGGAAATTTACTCTTCTGTGGATCACTTTTCCAAGTTTTGACTCCCCTCTAGAATTTACTTTTATTTGTTTTTCAGAGTCCTGAAGTACTTTTTCTGTCTTTTTAAAAAATTTGCCCAAAGTAGTTGCAAACAGTGGGGAAAATAGGCCATTTTGGGGTTTATGCCAATGTACTGGAACCGGAACTGTCTTATCTGGCTTTTAAAAAAGATTTTCCTTTTTATTGATTTTTAGCAGCTTGACTGTATTGTACCTAAATATGGGGTGTGTGTGTGTGTGTGTGTGTGTGTGTGTGTGTATCCTGCTTGGTATCCACTGAGTTTCTTAGATCTGTGTGATGTTAATTTTTATTTAACTTGCAAATTTCGGTCTTTATTTCCTCAAATATTATTTCAGACTCAATTTCTTATTTCCTTCTGGGAATCCAATTACATATATATATATATATATATATGGGATACTGTTTGATATCATATGTGTCTATAATCATATATATGACATATTTATATGACCAAATAGTAAATAACTTAGACTTTATGGGCCATAGAGTCTCTGTTGCAACTATGCAGCTCTGTTCTTTAGTTTGAAAGCAACCATAGACAATATATATAAATGGATAAGCATTGCTGTGTTCCGATATCACTTTATTTACAAAGATAGACAGGAAGCTCTTTTTGGTGTGTAGACTATATTTTGCTGACCCCTGAGTAGGTGGTAATAGTTGCTGGAGCTACATTGTGAATTCAGGGATAAAAATCAAAGAAGTGCAAAACAGAAATGTTGGAAATAACTAAAATGTAGGGAGCGGGGTGTATGAGAATGAGGAGGTGGGAGATATGACTAGAAAGATATGTTAGGACCAGGTTATTATGTTCCATGTATTGCTTTATTTGAAAATAGTATGGAACAATCATAGGGTTTTTTTGTTTGTTTGTTTTTTGTTTTCTGGTTTTTTTTTGAGACAGAGTCTCACTCTGTTGCCAGGCTGGAGTGCAGTGGGGTGATCTTGGCTCACTGTAACCTCCGCCTCCTGAGTTCAAGAGATTCTTCTGCCTCAGCCTCCTGCGTTGCTGGGACTACAGGCACCCGCCACCACTCCCAGCTAAGTTTTGTATTTTTAGTAGAGATGGGGTTTCACCATGTTGGCCAGGATGGTCTCCATCTTTTGACCTCATGATTTGCCCGCCTCGACCTCCCAAAGTACTGAGATTACAGGCGTGAGCCACTGCGCCCGGCCAATCATAGGTTTTTAAGTAATATAATGGAAGAGTTAAACTTTCAGTTTATAAAGATAATCTCTAGTAGCATTATAGAGGATGAATGAAAAGGAGCAGATCCCCAAAGCAGGGCTACCTTTAAAGAGGCCGTTGCAGTAATTCTGACAAGTGAAAATAAATGCTGAGAAAAGAGAATGGGAATAGATGGAATAAAGTGGATTTGATGATATATTTAGCCGGTGACTAGATCTCAAGTGCAAATATAATAATGACTTTCATCTGAATAGAAAGAGAGGAAGAGCTAGTTTCTCAAGAGTCCAGTCTTGGGATTCTTCTCTCTGAATTTTCTTCTCTGGTTATCTCAGGCTCTAGCCTGTATTTTGAAAAGTCTGCTGCTAGGATTCTCTCAGTCCTGTTCAGATACATTATGTTCAGTATATTCAAAGTCTCCTCGTGAACATACTGTCACTCACAAACTGCCTCTTTTCCTTTAGGCCAGTGAAACCGAAGTCTCAGGTGGGTCCTTGAAGTTGGCAATAAGAAATTATAATGAACCAACACCCACTCACTATACCTCCTTTTTTCAGGAGGCAAGAAGAAGTCACATTTCAGTGGGAAAGTGAGGCAGGACATGGTAGTATTTAGAAATAGTGTTTAATAGTGCTTAAAGGGAAAGAAGGAAAGCAGTAGCTGAAGGAAGGAGACAAATAATTAATTTATCTTTTGGATTAGATACCTGTAGCAGATGTTCTTAGTGTCCTAGCCATATCCCTTTGGCATCCATTTGCATACTGCCTTCTGCAAACATCTATGACTATCTGCCTGAAAAGAAACACACTTGGCCTGTGTGCAGGGCAACTCACACATGCCAGAGAGTTAAATGCCTTCAGAAAAACTTTCCACCAGTGATGGATGGGGAGTTGGTAGATAAATACCTTTGTCTCACCTGCATTGGGATAACTGAGCCATGTTTTCTGCCGTCTACCAGAGTTCTCCACTGGATCAGGCCCTAGTTCCCCATCAGAGTAAATGGCTTCATAATATATCCTTTCTTGACTTCCTTCTTTTCCCTGTTTTACTCTTGTTTTCCCTACTGGTGGTTTTCCTGGGATCACCTCTCAAAATAACTACTGCACTTGAATTCTTGAATTGAGGTCTGCTTCTGGGGAAACCCAAACCAAGGTAGGCATTTGAATTTGGCATGGGAATAATAATAAAAATGTGTTTGGCACTTACTAAATACCAGACATAATGCTAAGTGTGTCATCATCCAGTGGGAGAGGTACTGTTTTCACCCTGTTTCATGGATGAGAGAACTGAGGCACAGAGAGGTTAAAGTAACTGCCAAGATTGCAGTGCTGGTAAATGACAGAGCCTGTATTTGAACCCAAGTCGTTTGTTTCTAAATTCTGTACTCTTAACCTATCTTGACCTAGTAGACTGAAGGAAAAGGGCAGGAACAGTAAAAAAGAGAGAGAGAGAATGGGAATAATTAATAGAGTAAGGCCCTGGGGTGGAGATCATTTCAAGGTGGGTAGAAGAAAAGTAAAGGGAGTGCATTTGTAATTGTGTCTCTGTTTTATCGGTTAAGTAGATGGTTAGATTCTCTGCTCTGAGTTGATGAGTAGGGGAAGGATTTTGAAGTAGCGGGAAAGGTTCTAGATTTTCATGGTAGATGTACCTTGATAGAAAACTTAACTGGCTCTAGACCAGCAGTCTGATGATGTTCAGTAACTCCAATAGCTATTATTGTTTAGGGTTGTTATAGCTTATTGAGCAAGGTTTGTAACTAACTGGCATAGAAGTAAATATAGAACATGAGCAGATAGCTCACATTAGAAGTGGTATATGTAATAAAGCCTTAAGGGACAGGAAAAGGAAGAAAAAGGAGCCAGTAAAGAAGACTGAGAAGGAACCATCATCAGAGATAGAAGGAACACTAAAGTAAGGGTTCTAAAGCTGGTTGGTTGGACAGGGGGCAGGGATGTAAAGAAGTAGGCACTGTTTGGTAGTTATCATATGTGGGAGAATGTGAAGGATAAAGACTGAAGATGGGCAGTTGAATTGGCAACTAGAAAGTTTGCATATTGAGACGTCTCACAGACTTGCATGAGTTTGATAGTAAGGTGTTAAAAAGTTCAACACAGTGAAGCTTTTTTTTTTTTTGAGACAGGGTCTCACTTTGTCATCCAGACTGGAGTGCAGTGGCATGACTGTAGCTCAGTGCAACTCTAACTCCTGAACCGAAGTGATCTTCCCACCTCAGTCATCTGAGTAACTGAGACTACAGGCACATGCTACCATGCCTGGCTTTTTTTTTTTTTTTTTAATAGAGATGGGGTCTTGCTATGTTGCCCAGGCCAGGACTATTTTTTCTTCAAGAAATTTAGTGATGAAGAGGGATAGAGGATTATTTAAACTTTTTTTCCCTTTTGAATGGGAGAATGATAGTAGGCCTGTAAGGTTAGAAACCACAGAAAAGAGCATGAACGGTAAACAAAGAGAGGGATGTGTGGTTGAGCAAAATCTCAAGGATGGTGAATGAAATGGGATCTGGTGTATGAGAGTGAGTGCATACTTGGATAGAGTAAGGGCTGTCTCTTTTGGGATGGGGAAGGAGGAAGTTTCAGATTTGAAAAAGGTCTCAGGGACATATTTTTAGCCTTTTTATCTTTCTGTGAAGAATTCCAATTTTTTTTTCTGATCTCTTTTCTGGATCTTAAATTTTCTATTCAGCTGTGTCCTGTACACTTAAACCCACCTATGGAGTCTGTAATGTCAGTTATTTTTCATGTCTAGTTTGATTTTTTTCAAATGTGCTCAGTTGTTCCCCATCCCCTGCAGATATTTTAGCGGTAGTCTTTTATTTCTTTAAATTTGATGAACATATTCTTGTTACAGTCTTTCAGAAAATCCCACCATCTGAAGTCTATTTGGGTATCTCTCTGTTGCCTTGTTCTGCTGTTCTCACTCAGGGTGCCTTGTATCTCTGTGTGCCTACTTATTTGCTTGCTCTCATTCCTTTTGTAGTTCTCTGAGGCCTGGGATGAATAGATTGTCATTCATGCTATCATTAGAAAGTATTACAGTTTTACAATTGCTTCAAGGCTTGAGTTTCCCTGGCCTACCTAGGCTGTGTTTACTTAGAGTACAAATATGCATGAGGCTGAGTCTATAGCCACAACTTTTCAGAGACTTCTCCCCTCACTCATGCTCCCCTCCACGTTCCCCTACCCTCTTTTTTCTTCTGCTGCTCTGCCCATTGCCAAGGTAGCTTGCTTTATAGTCCTCCTCCCACGTGAAGATTTCTGAATAAGATCAAGAGACTGAAGCTATGTATAAGACATCTATTTGCATCTTTCCCCTAAATCAAGTTGAACTGTTAAAAATCTCTTTCTTATTACTAATTAGCAGGCTAGGTTAAGTAAATAAAAGTTTTCTACTTAGTAGTGAGACAGCTATTCCTCCCTAATTTATTCATTGATGCTTGAACATAAAGGGAGTATCATTACATTAATTACACAGAATGAGTCTGGCTTCTGTGGAAAAGTTTCAGTTTACATAGGGTGCTTCATAGATCGATTTTTAAAAGTTAGTCTTGTATCCAGTGACCTTGATAATTCACTTGTTAATTCTTTATTTGTGGATTATTTTGTATTTTCTATAAATATAATTATCTGCAAATAAAAAAATGCTTTACTTTTAATTTTTAACTATTACGACTTTTAGTTCATTTGCATCACTTACTGACCTTCAGTATTGTGTTAACAGAAGTGGTGATAGTACAAATCCTTGCATTTCCCCCCCCATGCTTAAGTGGAAATATTTAATTTTTCAACATTCAGTATAATTGAATACACTGTTAGAAGTAGGTTTTTTGTAGGTAATCTTATTAGATTAAGTAAAATCTGTTCCTGGTCCATCGAGGAGTTTCATCACTAGTGGTTGTTGAGTTTTAAAAATACTTTTCCTGTTTCTGTTGAAGTAATCATATGTTTTGTTTCTTTTGTTCTCTTATTATATTGAATTATGTTGATTATGTATGTATTCTTTCCATATGTTGTTAGACAAAATTATTTGTAGGTAAATGACTCTCTTTTTTAAAAATAAAAGGGGTAATTCACATACCATAAATTCACCCTTTTAAAGTGTACAACTTACTGCTTTCCAGTATATTCTCAAAGTCATAGAACTAAACATTTTTGTCACTCCATAAATCCCAAAGCTATTAGCAGGCAGTTTCTATTCTCCTTTCTATCAGTTTCTGGCAACTACTACTTCCTGTTTTTATGAATTTGCCTGACTAGACATTACATATAAATGGAATTATACAATTTATGACCTTTTGTTGCTGTTGTTTCTTTCACTTAGCATAATGTTTTCAAGGTTCATCCACCTTGTAGCATGAGTCAGTACTTCAGTTCTTTTTTTTATGGGTAAACAACATTCTCTTATATGGAAGTTCTACACTTTATACATTCATTAGCTGGTGAGCATTTGGGTCGTTTCTACTTTTTGGCTGTGCAGTATTTTTGCTTCTATATTCATAGGAGATACTGGTCTGAAACTTGTATTTTGAAATGTTCTCTTCAAATTTTGATATCAGAGTTATGCTTGTCTTATGAGTTGGGAAATGTTTCTTCTTTTTATATTGTCTGAAAGAGTCTAAGGTTGATAATGTTTGAAAGAACTACTAGTGAATTTTTAAAGTATTTGGAAGAATTCACCAACAAAGCCATCCAAGTCTAGCGTTTTCTTTGTGGACAGGTTTTGATTAGGGATTCAGTTTTTTTTTCCAGTATATAGAAGGCTATTCAGACATTACATTTTTTCCCTTGTTTAATGTTGAGAAGTTATATTTTTTCGAGGAATTTATCCATTTTATTTGTCAAATTTATAGGCAGCATCTATAGTGATGCCTCCTTTCTTATTTCTCATATTGATAATTTGTGCTTTTACTTTTTTCCTGACCATTTTTGCTCTAGGTTTATATTTATTTCATTTTATTTAAAAATATTTGTTATATATTTAATTCACAAATAATTGTGCATATACATGGGGTACAATATATTTTGATACATGTTTACAGTGTGTAATGATCAAATCAAGATAATTAGCATATTTATCACCTCACACATTTATCATTTTGTCATTTCTTTGTCATGAGACCATTCAGAATCCTGTCTTCTAGCTGTTTGAAGTTGTATGATACATTGTTGTTTATGATGGTCACCCTGTGATGCTATATAACACTCAAACTTACTCCTACTTTCTAGGTCTGATTTTGCATCTATTAGCCAACCTCTGGCTACTCTTCAAAAACTCTTCTGCTCTCTACTTTTATGAGATCAACTATTTTAGCTTCCACATATGAGTAAAAACATGCCATATTCATCTTTCTTTGTCTGGCTTCTTTCACTTAAGATAATGTCCTCCAAGCTCATCCACAGTGCTGCAAATGACAGAATTTTACTCTTTTTTTAATCACTAAATAGTATTTCATTGTGTATATATATCACATTTTCTTTATCCATTCATCTGCTTGTGGAAACATAGGTCGATTCCACATCTTGGCTATTGTGAATAGTGTAGCAAGGAAAATGGGAATTCTGATATCTTTTCAACATACAGATTTTTTTCCTTTGTATATATACCCAGTAGTGGAATTGCTGGATCATATGGTAGTTCTGTTTTTAGTTTTTTCAGGAGCCTCCATTTTGTTTTCCACAATGGTTGTACTAATTTACATTCCCATCAACAGTGTATGAGTTCTACTTTCTCCACATCTTCAACAACATTTATTTTTTGTCTTTTCGTTACGTATACTAATCTTTTTAGAGAACCAATTTTTGGCTCTTGATAATCTCTATTGAATGTCTGCTTTCCATTTCATTGGTATCCACTCTTATTTTTATTTCCTTTCTAGTACATATTTTGCATTTAATTTGTGGTTTTCTTTTTAGCTTCTTGAGTTGTGAGTCTAGGTAATTTACTTTCAGTGTTTTTTTCAATATATGCATTTATGTGTATGCAAAAAGCTATGCATTTTGTGGAAGTACTGCTTTAGCATTCTACCAATTTTGTTATGCCATATTGCATTTTCATTTTATGGAAAACACTTTCTGATTTCCATTGTGACTAGTTCTTTGACCCATAGTTTATTTATGAGTCTTGTTTTTTTGATTGCCAAGCATTTGGGAATTTCTTCGTGTTTTTCTTTTTTTTTTTAATTTCTGGTTTAATTTTTCCATGACCAGAGAATTACCTTATGATTCAGTCCTTGGAAATTAGTTTAGACTTGGTCTGTGGTCCAGCATATTATCTGTTTTGGTAAATGTTCTATATGCACTTGAAAAGAATATGCATTCTACTGTTGTTGGATATGTTTCTGTATATATGCCAATTAAGTCAGGTTGATTAATCATGGTTTGTTTGTTGGTTTGTTTTGAGACGGAGTCTTGCTCTGTCGCCCAGGCTGGAGGACAGTGGTGTGATCTTGGTGCACTGCAACTGCCACCTCCCAGGTTCAAGCGATTCTCCTGCCTCAGCCTCCTGAGTAGCTGAGACTACAGGTGCCTGCCACCACGCCTGGCTAATTTTTGTATTTTTAGTAGAGATAGGATTTCACCATGTTGGTCAGGCTCATCTTGAACACCTGACCTTGTGATCCACCTGCCTTGGCCTCCCAAAGTGCTGTGATTACAGGCGTGAGCCCCCGCACCCAGCCGATTAATCATGTTTTCAAATTTTTCTATGTCAGTGCTGTTTTGGTCTGTACTTGTTCTGTCAGTTACAGAGAGGTATGTTAAAATCTGCTCTTTCAATTGTGGATTTGTATTTTCTCATTTTACTTCTGTCAATTTTGCTTTATATATTTTGAAGCTGTGTTACTGGATGCATTCAAATTTAGGATTGTTATGATTTCCTAATGATTTGACCCTTTTGCCATTTAGAAATGCTCTTCTCATTTCTTATAATACTGTTGTCTTAAAAATTACTTTGTGAAATATTAAAATAGCCACACCAACTTTTTTTGGGACACTGGTGGGTGTGCTTGTGATACATCTTTTTCTATCCTTTTAGCATGTATCCTTTAGTTTCAAATTATGATATTACAGTTATTAAAGGAAGACTTTCCTTCAGTATTTCTTGTAATATTGGTCTCTTGACAGTGAATTATGCCAACTTTCATGGATCTAAAAACATCTTTATTTTTGTCTTCATTCTTAAAGGATACTTTTAGAATCCTTTATGTGAATTATGTCAGCTTTCATGGATTTAAAAACATCTTTATTTTTGTCTTCATTCTTAAAAGATACATTCTTAAAGGTTATATGATTCCAGATTGCTTCCCCCAACCTCTAACCCCCATCCCTCCAGTCCACCACCTCCCCTCCCCACCCCCCAGCACTTTTCAACACAAAGAATGGAAACTATCAATTTTATTGTTCCTTTAAGTGTATCTCTTCTCCGGCTGCTGTGAAGGTTTTCTCTTTATGCTTTGCTTTTAGCACTATGACCATGTTGTGCCTAGGTATGCTTTTCTTTGCATTTTCCTGCTTCAAGTTCCCTGAGTTTCTTGAATCTCTCAGTTGATTTCTTTCTTCACTTTTGGGAAATTGTCAGTAATTATCTTGTCATGTATTGCTTTTGTTCCATTCTTTTTTCTCTCTTTCTGGAATTCCAATTATATGAATATGAGACCATTTGACTGTGTCCCACATGTCTCATTCTCTGTTTTGTTTATCCCATTTTTGTTTTTGTGATTGAATTTATTTATTTATTTTTGGCCTGTTTGCAAGTCTGTGAAACCTGTTTTCCTATAATTTACTCTGCTCTTAAAATCATATGAGACGTTCTTAATTTCAGATGTTTGTTTTTCAGTTTCAGAATGTCCGCTTGGTTCTTTTTTTTATAAATTATGTTGAAAATTGCCAATTCTATTATTTTACACACTTTGTTAATCTCTGCTTCTCAGGTACTTGCCTCCTAATGTTAATATCTGGGTTTTCTGTGAGTCTGATTTTCTGGTTTTCTCTTGATTATGTGTCTGCCACATATTTTGCTTCTTTTGATGTCTCTTAATGTGTTTACTTAGTGTCCCCAAACTAGAGTAACGCTGTGTATGAATGAACAGGATTTTCTTTCAGATGATGTGTTTTCTCCCAGAGAGGTTTGCTCTTTGCTGTGTCAGACAGATAGAATGAAGAGTTTGATTATCTCAATCCAGTGAGGGATTACAGAGACCGCTCCCTCCGTCTACTAGGAATCTGTCTTCTTACAGAAGTTTTCTCTTCCCTTTTTACCCAGTCTCTCTCTCTTTTTTTTTTTTTTTTTTTTTGAGATGGAATCTTGCTCTGTAGCCCCGGCTGGAGTGCAGTGGTGCAATCTCGGCTCTTGGCTCACCACAACCTCTGCCTTCCAGGTTCAAGCGATTCTCCTGCCTCAGCCTCCTGAGTTGCTGGGATTACAGGCGTGCACCACCACAACCAGCTAATTTTTTTGCATTTTTAGTAGAGACGGGGTTTCACCATGTTGACCAGGCTGGTCTTGAACTCCTGACCTCAAGTAATCTGCCTGCCTCAGCCTCCCAAAGTGTTGGGATTACAGGCGTGAGCCACCACACCCAGCCTTGACCCAGCCTCTCTATCATCCTTCAGTGCTCCATTTCTGAGGAGATATACCACTGGGAAAGCTGTTTATGTATCTGGAGCTTTTCTAGATTCTAGTCTGTCATTTCACCCCACGTGGACATCTAAAGCACTACTAGTCTCCTGTTTCCTTTATTAGAGTTCCTCTGCGTAAGCCAAACTCAGTCCTTACTCATGCCCAAACTCTGCAATTACCCACGTGGAAGAACAAGCCAGTGGTCTCAGCTGTCTTGGAAGTGCTCTTCCACCTCTGGATTGTTCGTTCTTTTAGTCCTCATTGCTTCCACAGCTTTCTTGTGTTGGTTAGTCTAGCCTTTGAAGCAGGCGCATTGGCCTGCCTCCTATCTAATCACTTACTTTAGGGAAGTGGAAGTCCAAAGTTTATCTTTATAAAAAGAAAAGGCAGATAATTTTAGGCGTGCTTATTTTTATAAGCGTGGTGATGTTTTGAATAGTTTTATCTGTGCTGCATACTCATAGCTATAAAGCATTTTTTTCCTTTCTGATATGGGCGTGTTTATCAAAATATGCCCCAGATCTGGGGTGAGCAAACAATGACCCACAGACCAATGAGGCCCAATTCTTGTTTTTATGTAGCCTGTGAGCTAAAAATGGTTTTTACATTTTTAAAAGGTTGAAATGAAAATAAAAAAGGAAGAGAATGTTTTGTGAGCATTTTGTGAAATTCGGAAGTTTTATTGTAATATATGCACACTCCTGTCTTTATGTGCTGCCAATGGCTGCTTTCATGCTGTAACCATTGAGTAGTTGCAGCAGAGATCTTGTGACTCACAAAGTGTAAAATATTTGCTATCTGGCCCTTTGCAGAAAATAATTTCCCTATTCCTGCTTTAGATCACAGCCTCAGGAATTTTTTATTTCTTTTTACTAAGGGAAATTAAGCAAAAGATTGAAACCATTTTATTTCAGAAGTTCTGTAAATTTGGATTTATTAAAATCTTAGCATTTTACCGGATTTAGAAGGAACCTCAGTCTCCTTCATCTCTTTATTTTGCAAATGAAGAAGCAGATTTGAGTGAAAGAGGTTTTAAAATTATGACTCTTATTTTTGGTATAAAGTATACTCAGTAATAAGCTGATAGAGAAACTGTTGATCTATATCACTGAACAATTTGCAAAATTCGTTTGTTCTTATATTGCAGAAGTATTTGGTTTCTCTTAAACAGCGAAGCTCTTAAGAAAATCTTTTTGGAATTTTTAAAGTAAATATTTTAAAATAAATATTTAAGGCATGTTAATAGCCTTTCCCTTTTATTGTCAACCACAATTCTTTCAAATCTCATGGATATGAAGTTATTTTTGTGAGAAGACTAAAAGTCTTACAGGACCAATTCCAGACATTCTTCATTAAGCTTCGATTGATTTAGAATATCAAGCCCTAAATCATCAGAAATTTCAAGGGAAATTGTAAATGTGTAAGACTGGTTTTTAGAGTTTCTCTTTTATATTTCTGTCCTCAGATATTGTGAAAGGTTTAAGCTTAGTTCTCAAATATAGAGATATAGTGGTGTGTTATATTACTAGCAAATGGCATTTTTAAATTTTCCAATGTTGAATACAAATTTCATTTGTATAATTTTCAACTTATTACTGGCTCTTTTAGAAAACCTCTACCTCTACCTCTACCTCTACAAACCAAATCAGCAGCAACAAAAAAAAAAAACACAGTAAAAGTAATTTATAATTAATTTGGGAATAGCTAATTCTTGGATGGTCTGTACTTAAGAATTGATGGGTTCAGATTCATTAGAATTGTTACAACCAATTAAATGCCATCATGCATAGAAAGAAGTATTTTAGGAATGTACGTAAAGTCATTTGAACTTTAAAGAAGTTCCATTAGATAAAACAGACACAAAAATTGGTCTCTAATTGAGAAAATTTAAGTCAGTTATAACTAGTCTTTAGGAAATCTATCTGAATTTGGATTTATATATTCTACTTCTCTGAAAATTGGTTTGGGATAAATTTTGATGCTTTTATAAGTTATATAGAAGGGGCTAACCTCTTAGTAGTTATGTATTCCTGTTGCTCAAATACCTGATTTCACTTAGGTAATCTTTAATATAAAGAAAAGTTGGTTTCCTAAATAGTATGAAGAATACTTATTGTGTTTTATTTGTTTATTTGTTCATCTGATATTTATTGGCCATCCATGATGTTTCACATTGATGCAGGTGCTGAAAGTACACAGTTGAAATAGACATTCGTCATGCCCTCATAATGCTAGTAGTTTAGTAGATTCTATAAGCAGGTATATGCATTTATGTTTAGCATTTGGCACTGTTAATCTTTCTCTTTCTCTTTACTTTTATGGCATACTATCTTGTGAAAATCTCATCCACATACATAGTTTCCATGACCTCCTTTGTACTGAAGTCTGTGCAAAATAATCCCATGGATAGCTCCTTAGTGGGCCTTTCTGGCTAGATACGCTTTAAATGCACTCATGTATCCATTCCATAGATGTAGATACCTTATTTTAATCTCTGAGTAAGGTATGTAGCTGTAGCTCTCAACTTCCTCATTTATCTTCTTCCTCACTCTTTCTCTTATACTTTCTCTTTCTCTTAAAATACTTGTTGAGTACTATATCCCAGGAACTTTTCTGGACACAGGCTAGAGTAGTGAACAAGAAAGACAGAGCCTCTGCACTGTTGGAGCTTATAGCTTGGCGAGGAAACAATACATTAAACAGTTCCATACATAATTACAGTTATTGACTATACAATGAAACATAAGTATACGATGAACTGAGAGTGTATATTAGGGAAACTCATCCAGTGTGGGGAGTTAGACTTAAGTGACACTTATGCTGAGACCTCGAAGATAAGTAGTGGTTAGCAGGAGAAGATGTGGTAGAGAATTTCAGGAAGAGGGAAAACCTTTGTGAAAGTTGTGATGAAGCTTAACAGGTTCAGACAACTGAAAGAATATCCTTCTTGCTGGAGTATGATGAACCAGGTGGAAAAGAATGCAAAATGAGGCAGGATAGATGGGTGGAGGTCAGTTATTGGAAGAGGATCTTTTAAACGATGTTGGTGCTTTTGGACTTTATCTTAATTGAGAAGATACTGATTTTTAAGCTGGGGAATTATCCACTCAGGTTTGTGTCTTTAAAAGTTCAGTTAGGTTCCTATGTGAAGAATGGATTGAAGGGTATGGATGTGCAGAAATGAGTTAAGCTTTTGCAGTGGTCCAGGTAAGAGGTGGTGGTAACCTAGCTTATTAGCATTGCAGCAGTAAAGATGGTGTGGACAGATTCAAGAACTGTTCATGAGATATAATTGACCAGATTTTGTGATTATTTTGATTTCAAGAGTGAAACTGAAGGAAATGTCAAGGGTAACGTTTTCATCTGCCTGTTACTCTTATCTATTTGTTGACATTTTGGTATTTTGAAGTTAAACATCTTCAAAATCAAATCCATTACTTTTTTTCCAGCAGACTAACTCTTCCTTCTGACTTCTCAATTTTTATGAATGACATTGTCTACCTCCAGGTGACCTAGGCTTAAAACTTTTCTATTTTGTCACTGCTGTCACTAAATTAGTTACCAAATCTTAAGGACTTGACCTCTTCAGCATCTGGAACAACCTCCTCCCCTTTGCTCTCCCCTGATTCCCTCTTTGATCACCAAACTGTGCTTTCCATTCAAGTCTCTGAGCTCCTTGAGGACAAGAACTGTCTTTTTCATTTTGTGTCTTTACTACCTAGTATCTCAGCATGGTGAACATAAAACATATTAAGTGAAATGAAAATAAAATGTTTTCCTTGCTTCTTGTTTCTTGCATCATAATTCTTATTCTTTATCACGTATTTTTTTTCTGTTTCTCAAAGTTATTCAGGGGCTTCCTTATGCTTAAAGAATAATTTGGTCTTAGGGCCATGAGATAATGAATGTATCCAGATTGGTTGCTGGATACATAAAGTATATGAGTTGGGAATTTTGCTATAGTAGTTTAGTAAAAAGTGGCTTTTAAGTCTCTCTGCACTATAGCCCTCACTACCAAAAAGAGCAGATTTTTTTCTTGGAAACATTACTGATATTTGTAAACATCCCCACTATGGATAAAGTGTAAAATACTTCATTTAATGCCTTTTTAATGTTTTAAGTTTATATATGTTTTTGCAGAATTCAAATTTTTATTATCATTTAATGTATATTGCTTAGCTGCCCCATGTTATCTTCTCAATAGCTACTTTATATGTTAGTATCTTATATGTGTATGTAAAGTATATTGTTTCACATAAAGAAAGTTTGCAAGAAAAAGATCCAAATGTCTCTTTTGGAAATACGCATTTTTGATAGCTTTGTATGTCCTAATATGAACATTCATATTTTTTTTTCCATTTTTCTTTTAATTTTTAGGAATAAGAAAATATTAAATAAGAAGAAATTGAAAAGAAAACAGAAGAGCAAATCAAAAGTGAAGACAAGAAGCAAGGTAAAGCTGTTGGTAATTTATAAGGAATAGGACTGTTTCATATGGTGATTTGAATAAAAATGCCAAGATTTAAAAATATAAGTATAATTAGCAAACCATTTTGTTTGTATGTGCTGAAGTAATTTTGTAAAAGCCCTTTATGATTTGGTTCCTCTTTTAGTTTCATCTTTCTTTTGGGTGTTTCTTTTCTTTCTTGCTTTTTTTTTTTTTTTGAAACAAGGTCTTTTCTGTCACCCAGGCTGGAGTGCAGTAGTTTCCTGGGCTCAAGTGATCCTTCTGTCTCAGCCTCCTGAGTAGCTGGGACTACAAGTAAATGTCACCACACCCAGCTAATTGTTAAATTTTTTGTAGAGACAGGATCTCATGGTATTGGCCAGGCTTGTCTCGAACTCATAGGCTCAATTCTCTCTCCTCAGCCTCCCGAAGTACTGGGATTGCTGGCGTGAGCCACTGTGCCCAGCCTATTTTTGGGGGGTTTCTTGACCAGTAGCCTGGAAGTTAATATCTGAATGTTGAAAATTATTTATTATTTATTCTTAATATCTTTGATCAGTCCTTTGGGGGAACATATCCACTTCTGTTCTCTTTTTTCAATCTGACTACAGGTACTAGAAACTTAAGTAAAATTAGCTTGTAAACCGGGACTTGGGTTTGGGTTTGTCATATGCCTTTCTTGACAGAAATTAGGGAAACTTGGTGTGTCCATATTGTTCTGAGCCTCTTTTGACTGTTGATAGCTGTACAAAAGAAAAGGCAATATGGAATATTTGAATTAGGTGAGAGCTTAGAAACCAAGAATCTATTTTCACATAATGCAGAGATCTCTATAAAATCCATCTTTTTTATACTAAACGTTTTCAGTGACCAGAGCACTTTATGTAATAGTCTCTTTTCTATTGAACATCTAGACAGAAGGAAGAGGAGAGTCATAACTGTGATTCCTGAACAGCTTCACTTTGAGTTAAAGAAACAATAGATTTGCTGGGCCTGTATATCAACTGTAGAGGCAATTGTTTCCTACACTTTTAAGTTAGTGTTCTTGCTATTGTAACTGAGAGAAATCTACTTCAAAGTAGCAAACCCAAAATAAAATGAAAGGTTGGGGGATGGTATTTATTTGGTGGCTCTATCTTGAGACACAGCTGGATCCAGGGATGAAATAATATCATCAGCCAGCCACAGTGTCTCATGCCTGTAATCCCAGCACTTTGGGAGGCCGAGGCTGGCAGATTATGAGGTCAAGAGGTTGAGACCATCCTGGCCAACATGGTGAAACCCTGTCTCTACGAAAAATACAAAAATTTGCTGGACGTGGTGGCATGTGCCTGTAGTCCCATCTACCCAGGAGGCTGAGGCAGGAGAATTGCTTGAAACTGGGTGGCGGAGGTTGCAGTGAGTTGAGAGCGCACCACTGCACTCCAGCCTGGTGACAGAGTAAGACTCTGTCTCAAAATAAATAAATAAAATCATCGAACCCGTATTTTCAGCTCTTACTTCTGCCTTCCTCTGTGTGTGGACTTATTACCTGTGACTGAGGACTGAGGCTGCCAGCAGCTCCAACTCCATTTGCTCTGAGCAAGAGGCAATCTGTTCTACTAGTCATAGCAGAAAGTCTTGGGTAGGATTTTCGGTTTACCTGCATCATTTGCTTTGACCACGGAGACATGGGATACTTTGGTTAGACTGAGTTGTATTTTTAACCCGGAGATGGGCAGTGGGTGAGCACCCTGGTGTATAGGCCACATGGAATGAGGGAGGAATAGTTACCTAAGGGAAGTGTTGCTGGGCGGGCAGAAAAATAATGTCTGTTCACTGTATCCCTTCTCATTACTTCTGCTTCTGGGATAGAGAAGGGAAGTGGAATGCATTCTCAATGTACAGAAAACCTCTAACAAATACAGTCATTCAGATTTCCAACCTCTGTCCCTTTTCAACTTTTTGGTGCTATGTGCAAATCAGAGTATGGGAATTTTGAGTATCTTTGAAGTTTTTCTAAGGTTTCATTTGGTGATTTCCTGAAGTGGTGGCATATGATATCCAGGAAGAGATGAGGAGAAGTCAAGATCTTTTGTCCCTTTCAATTCGGCCTCCAACTAGCTTTGTGCCCTTAGCAATTCAGTTTTTTTCCTCTTGCCCTCAGTATTTATATATCTTCTTTTTAAGAGTAGTTTGAGATAACAGTGATATAAATAAGTTCATTAATTTGTTCCTCAAACATTAATTGCGTGCTGAGTATGTGCAGGCATTATACTGGATGTTTGGGATACAAAGATGAGTAAGAGGCATTTTTTGCTCATGGAAAGAATATAAAGTAGTAAAATGGTGTTGTTAGTCTCCTTGACCTGTATTACTTTTTCCAGATTATTTTTCATCTACTCTGTTTTTGAAAGTTATTTTCAAAATGCCATTTAGCTGGCATTTTATCTACTTTATATCTACTTTATGTATTACATATACATAGATGTTACATCTACTTTATATCCTTTATGGCTATCAACCCCTCTATTTCTCCTCATCCCATCCATCAGTCATCTCCTTTATTTAATTTCCATCTTACCCAGATTAGATACCACAGTCTTTCTTTTTAGAAAAACTCTTACTTAATCTGCAACAAATTACACAAACTTGGTGGTTTAAAATAACACTAGTTATCTTACAGTTCTGGAAATCTGAAGTCCAAAATGGATCTCACTGAGCTAAAATCAAGGTGTCAGCAAGGCCGTATTCCTTCTGGAGGCTCTAGGAGGGAATCTGTTTTTTTGCCTTTCCAGTTTCTATAATAGAGGCTGCTCAAATGTCTTGGGTTGTGGCCCTATTCCATCTTCAAAGCCAGTGGTGGTTGGTTGAGTTTTCTCATGCGGCATCACTGATAGTTTTCTGTTGTTTTATCTCTTCCTCTCACTGTCCAGCCTTCCTCTTTCACTTGTAAGGACCCTTGTGATTACATTGGCCTATCCAGATAATCTGTGCATTTCAAAATCTTTAGTTTAATCACATATACAGCGTCCCTTTTGCCATGTAAGGTAACATTCACTTGGGTTTTGGGGAATTAGGGTGTAGATGTTTTTGGAGGCTATTATTTACCTACCATATCTCACTTGTATGTTTTTGCATTAATCTGACAAAACTCAATCTTGTATGAATCCAGTTATTTTGTCCCTCCCTTAAGGTGAGTTTCATGTGCTGCCAAAGAGAGTTATACAAGAGTTAATTGATAACAATACACATTCATGATCATCAATCTCAAGTATACCATAGCCAGACTATCTTACTATTTTTTCTGGTCAAATAGTTCTCTTTTCTTCTGTGATTATTTCAGACCTTTGCCATGCTCCTCAAACCTCTGATAAATTCTACCCTCCAGCATATGACTTCACTTTCTTACAGGAGAAATCAAATTCATTAGTCAGAAAACTTCCTCAACTTCCTGATCCCAAATGTGTCTGTCTTCTCAGTAGCTGAGCCTGACATAGAGATTTGAAGTTTGCAATTCAGTGAGTTTTGGAAGTTAACATTCATGCATAGAAGCACTACTGCAGTCAAAGTTCAGAACACTTCCATCATCTCCAGGGATTTTCTTTTTATTTTTTGAGATGGAGTCTCACTCTGTTTTCCAGGCTGGAGTGCAGTGGTGTGTGATCTTAGCTCACTGCAGCTTCTACCTCCTGGGTTCAAGCAATTTCCCCACCTCAGCCTCCTGAGTAGCTGGGATTATAGGCACCAGCCACCATGTCCAGCTAATTTTTGTATTTTTAGTAGAGACAG
Organism: Theropithecus gelada; assembly: GCF_003255815.1. Taxonomy (NCBI): domain Eukaryota; kingdom Metazoa; phylum Chordata; class Mammalia; order Primates; family Cercopithecidae; genus Theropithecus; species Theropithecus gelada. The sequence goes on along the minus strand of NC_037685.1, from coordinate 16,459,948 downwards.
GATTTCGCCATGTTGGCCAGGCTGGTCTCAAACTCCTGACCTCAGGTGATCCACCCGCGTTGGCCTCCCAAAGTGTTGGGGTTACAGGCATGAGCCACCGCGCCTGACCGGTTTTCTTATCCTCTGCTGATTCTATCCCTCCCTATAACCCTGGCTCTAGACAACCACAGATATATTTTCTGTCACTGTAGATTAGTTTTCATTTTCTAGAACTTCGTATAAATGTGATCATATTGTGAGTACTCTTTTTTTAAAAAATCTGGTGTCTTTCCCTCAGCATAATTTGTGTTTATGTTGTTGTATATCAGTAATTCATTCCATTTTTTTGCTGATTTTATATACCTATATATGCACGTGTGTGTGTGTGTGTGTGTGTGTGTTCATTTTTCTTGGGTGCATACTAGGGAGTGGAATGGTTAAGTGGTTTTTCCTTTGATTTGCCAGAAGGACTCATAAGTCTCATAAGCAGTTTATACTCATGGCTAAGATTTATTACAACAAGGGATGCAGAGCAAGCACAAGAAAAAGATATGTGTTTGTGATGTATAGGGAATTATGGCATAGGCTTCCTAGTTCTTTGTTGACTGAGCATACAAGACATGTTTTCTCTCTGACAGTGAACTGCAGAGAAATGTGTGTATTGTTTTTGCTCAGGTGAATTTTAGAATTCAAGACTTTTTGTGGGTTTGGTCACATAGACATATCTTGTTAGTCAGCCACAATAAGTGAAACTCAGGTACACATCGTAAAGCTTGATGTTTGTACATGCAGAGCAGTCTGATAGGCCAGGAGACATGGTCCATTGCTCCATGTGTTCATAACAAAATCATCAATCACTACCACAAAGAAAACTCTAAACATCCACATTCCCGAAGGTTGGCCAAGGGTCAATCATGGTTTCCTTTGGGAAATATAAGCAGTAAGCCATCATGCCTGTGGCATTAACTTTTTCCTCAGTGTTGGCACAGTAAATGTACGTTTAGCTTTTTAAGAAACCAGAAAACTCTTTTCCAAAGTGGTTGTTCCAATCTGTAGTCCCACCAGTAGTATATGACCAATCTAGTTGCTTCACATCTTTGAAACACATGGTATTAGCTTTTTAAATTTTAGTCAGTCTACTGAGTAGGGGTTTCCCATTGTGATTTTAGCTTGCTTTTCTCTAATGGCTAATAATGTGAAATCTTTTCATGTACCTTTTGCCATTCTTATTTTTTTGATGTGAAATGTCTGTTCAGATCTTGCCTCCTTATTTTTGTAATTGTCTTCTTATTACTGAATTGCCAGAGTTTCTCATATATTCTAAATACAAGTCTTTTGTCAGATGTCTGCATTCCAAATACATTTCTCCTATTCTGTGGCTTGTGTTTGGGGGAAGAATTGCCATTTTAATGATGTTGAATTTTCCAATCCATGAACATGGTATATATCTCCATTTATTTAAGTCTTTAAATTTCACTCAGCAACACTTTTTTGTTTTCAGTGTGTAGGGCTTACACTTATTTTATTACTTTTATTTACAATTATTTTATATTTTTGATGTTATTGTAAATGCAGTTATTTTTGAAAATTTATTTTGCTTTGAGACGATTTCAGTATGAATGCGGTGTGTATGTGTTCGTGTGCACGTAAGTCTGTGTAATTTTATCACATGTGTAGGTCCATGTGACTCTTACCACAGTCTGGATATACAGCAGTTCCATCACAAGAATTCTCTGTGATATCCTTTATAACCTTTATAGTATCTTCCTTCCTCATCCTCTTCTTAGCTTCTGGCAACCACTGATCTGTTTAGCATTTATAATTTTACCATTTTAAGAATCTTATCCAGTGGAATTGTGTAGTATGTAATCATTTAACGATTGGCGCTTTTTTCCCCCACTCGGCAAAATGTCTTTGAGATTCACACACGTTGTTGTATATTGTTTGTTCCTTGCTGAGTAAGCATTTCATGGTATGGCTGTACCATAGTTTGTTTAACCATTTACCCATTAAAGGATATCTCGGTCGTTTCTAGCTTTTGACTATTTTAAAAGAAAGCTGTTACGAACATTCATATACTGGTTTTTGTGTGAACATAAGTTTTTATTTCTCTGGTGTAAATGTCCAAGAGCATAATTGCTGGATTATATGGTAAGCACATATTTAGTTTTGTAGGAAATTGCTGTACTTTCTTCCAGGGTGGCTATACCATTTTACATGACCATCAACAACGTATAAGTTTCTCCTCATCCCCATCAGCATTTGGTGTTGTCACTATTTATTTTAGCCATTCTGATAGGTGTGTACTGTATCTCATTTTAATTTGCATTTCCTGGTAACTAATGATGTTGAAATTCTTTTCATATGCTTATTTGCCCTTTGTATATCTTCTATATTGATGTGTTTATTCCTATCTTTTGCACATTTTCTAATTAGATTCCTTGTTTGTTTTTACTGTTGACTTTTGAGAATTCTTTATATATTCTGAATACTCATCTTTTGTTGGATATGTGGTTTGCAGATATTTTCTCCCAGTCTGTGACTTCAATGCTATTATTTTTGAAATTACATTTTTCATTTGTTCATTCCTAGTATGTGGATATACTACTCTTTTTATATAGTAATCTTATATCCTGATTTTGTTAAATCTGCATACTATTTCTGGTAGCTTTTTTGCAGATTCCTTAAGATTCTTTACATGTTTTTTTTACAAGTAAAAACATTTCTTTTTTAGAAAATACTTCTTCTTGCCTTTTTCCCTTGGCTGCATAGGATATTTTCCTTGTACTAGGTAGGATATCCAGTACAATGTTGATGAGTTGCTGAGAGTAGACCTATTTGCCTGGATCACAATCTTAGAGGGAAAGCATTCAGTCTGTTACCACTTTAGCTGTGGTTATTTTGTAGGTACCCTTTATCAAGTTGAGAAAATTTCCTTCTATTCCTAACTTATACATTTTTTTTTCTGTCATGAATCAATACTGGATTTTTTGTCAAATGATTTTTCTGTGTTTGTTGGCAGTATAATATATTTTTTCTCTGTAGTGACAGTGATTACTTTTCCAGTGTTGCACCAACATTGTCCCTGGATTGAACCTCAGTTGGTCATAATATATTACTTTTTTATATATTGTTGGATTTGAATAGCTAATATTTGTAATATCTCTGGATATTTGGATAAGAGATGTTTGTAATATCTCTTATGCATATACTCATAAGTTATATGCCATGCCAGTTTAACTTTGATATATTTCTTATTTAACAAGAGTATTTTGTTTTGTTTTTTTCCAATTCTTTATGGAAGAAGAGTTGAATTTTTGGGACCAAGTTTTTTTGGTACTTGTGGTATCATTTTGTTTATCTTAGATACTTCCTAGACATAGTTTAATTATTGGAACTTGAATTTCTAAAATATCTTAAAACAGCTTTTTATATTTATAATGTAAATGTTGATCTTGAAATTGTAGTTGCTGTCTGATGAATAAAATATTGGGCATAAAAGAGAAACTGTTTAGTCTTAACAAATTACCAAGCACATGATTTTTAGCCTTTATCAATACTGATAGATGAGAGAGAGCTTAGGGAAGCATCTACAGTTTACTTGGCATTACTGTTACTTGAATGAGAATGAAATCGGTTGATGAAAATTAAGTTTTTTGGGGGGAGACCCTCATTTCTGTGTAAACTTCTATATGTACTTATAAAAGTATTCAAAATGCAATCTAATGTTTGTAGTAGGTCACTGAGACTCTACAGTATATCTGGTGTCTCTTAGGAAGGCATCAAATGAACTTCTTTGATCCAGAACTCTAGCAGTTAAGCTTTGTTGAGTCTATTCCTGTCATGACGATAAGAGAATATTTCTAGGTTTTTTGCCCATCCCTTTCAAGTGCTTATCAGATTGGTTGGTTATTGCTACATTACTCAAAAAATAGTGAGGTATAGAAAAGGGGACTAGAACTTGGGTCCATAGACTTAGACTGTCTCTGCTGTGTCATATAAGGTGTCTTCTGCAAGTCAGTTAGCCTGTCTAATCTTTACTTTTATTTAAAATGGGACTTGATGATAGAAAAGAGTGTGAAATGGAAATACTCTGTTTTGTATTTCAGTCTGAAAACTTGGAGAATACAGTAATCATACCAGATATCAAACTACATAGCAATCCTTCTGCTTTCAATATTTACTGTAATGTACGCCATTGCGTTCTGGAATGGCAGAAAAAGGAAATATCGTTGGCAGCTGCATCTAAGAACTCTGTGCAGAGTGGAGAATCAGATAGTGATGAAGAAGAGGAATCCAAAGAGCCCCCTATCAAGCTTCCAAAGGTAAGCCACTGAGTTCTATTAATATTTAGATGTATAACCTGCAGGTGTTCTGGCTGTAATGCATATATATGCATTGTTAAAATACCTTGCTTTATGTAAAATTACATGCTAAAGATAACATGGCTTATGGGCAAAAATAGATTTGGAGCAGAAAAGGAACACTCTGCAACTTTATATCTAAGGTGCTAACAAAGTCAATAATTGATAATTCACTGGAAAGCGCAGGAAGGGAGATGAGTGGATTGGAGTCTGTTACAGGGGCAATTAAAAAATGTACAAAAGCAGTAGGCTGGAAATGCTGGTATAGAGGCATGGAACCATGGCAGATGGAAGTAGAGCTCTGAGCCAGTGGGCTGAGAGTAAGGTGGACACAAGAAAAAGCCAAGAGCCCTGGAAAGCGGGGAGGTGCTCCTCACCTGGGATGCAGGTATGCAGTTTTATTTCTCTTGAAATAGAACTACAAAGCCTCTCAGCTGTGTGGTAGCTAGGCTGAGAGCCTTTTCCTTTCTGCCTAAGCTTATAATTGTACTCTTGATATTGTGGCTTCCCTTGATTAGGGGAAAAAAAAAAATCACATATGAACCAACTTAACTTTTGCATTATTCTGATATTACTCCCTTATTTACCAGGAGCATATAAGCTAGTTGGTATTTCTACAATAGAATCATGTATTGTAGGCCGGGCGCAGTGGCTCACACCTGTAATACCAGCACTTTGGGAGGCCGAGGTGGGTGGGTCACCTGAGGTCAGGAGTTTGAGAACAGCATGGCCAACATGGTGAAACCCTGTCTCTACTAAAAATACAAAAATTAGCCTGGTGTTGTGGCGGGCGCCTGTAATCCCAGCTACTCAGAGGCTGAGGCAGGAAAATTACTTGAACCCAGGAGGCGGAGGTTGCAGTGAGCTGAGATCATGCCATTGCACTCCAGCCTGGGTGACAAAGTGAGACTGTCTCAAAAAAAAAAAAAAAAGATACCTGTGTTTCTTTTTGTACTCTGTTCTGTTTAAGTATTGGTATATTTAAGACTGGAAGGTTATTTTATGTATTTAATATATTTTTTTCTATATAGTAGGTATAGTTAATATTTATAACAAAAGAATAGGTGAAAATATAGACATTTTTAAATGGTGCCTTTATATGACTTATGCATGTTGCTTTTTTTCTAAACAGAGATACTCAAAATGATTTTATAATTATAAGTGATTTATGTACTATTGCCTTTTTACTAAACTGATAACCTTAAAATTATGCCTTGAAAACTTATACATTTCCACAAGGGATTGTGTAAATATTTTTTATGACTTGGAAATAGCAGCATAAATGGAACCTGGTCTGAGTTCTTTTGCACATTTTATGGTGGCTGTTCCTAAGTATACCACCATCCTTAATCATATTGTCAGGTTCTTCTCACCTTATTCTTGGCACATGGCTTGCTTCATATTTCGTAGAGTAATAAAGGTTTTGTCCATTTACTCAGCTTCTTGATCAGCCATCTTCACATGTCCTTTTTGCCTCCTGTTTTAGAGTTGAGACCCTTTTCTTAATTTCTTATTTCCTTTGTCTGCAACATCCTAATTGCTACTCTAATAGCCCCTTCCTTCCTTCCTTCCTTCCTTCCTTCCTTCCTTCCTTCCTTCCTTCCTTC